>NC_069503.1:462872250-463172250 GCF_027579735.1 Bombina bombina
TTTGTCCGACCTTTTTGGCTTATCTATTTAATATGTTTACGTTTGTGGTTGCTTAGCAACCTAGCTATTTTACTCTAGGTTTGTGCTGAGGTATAATAATGCGGACAATATGCTGAGTATAATTATCACCTTGCTATTTCATATGATTGGTATTGTTTTTGATCAAGTTGCAGAATATTAATGCAATTGTTGTTTGATCAGTCACATTATCACGCCCCCCATTGAGTGCCGTCCCTACTATGACAGTTCAGTCTTGTTTGTTTGGTTCCTATGGTAACCACCCAGCCGTGCACACAATGAGCGGCGTTTATGACACTGCAGTGGATTTCATATGTGACTAACATGTTTATTTTCTTTATTAGCGATCTGACAGGATGTTCCTTTAGTTTTAAGTTTTTTGATCTGTTTGTTGATTTTTGATCTGTCTGTTTATTTTGTAGTCCCTTACACATTGCCATGGATGATGACGTCACTCGTCCTGGGAGGCGCATCTACCGTGGAGAGCGTGGTCACAATTGTTTGGTGATGGGTTATAAGCACAGCTGGTGGTAAGTTTTTTGTAACTTTGTAAGTCTGAGGACGGGCTAATTTATGCCCGAAAACGTTCACAAAAAAGTGACCATAATACAAGACCTTTGGAGTGCTTCATGTTTACTTGCTATATATATATATATATATATATATATATATATATATATATATATATATATATATACATATAAAAAGGTAGAAAACCCTTTATCCAAACTGCTTTGGTCCGGAAAAGGGTTCTATTTTGGAATAGTTTGGATTTTGGAATATTTGCCTCTTTTAAATGGGACAGTTTTGAGAGGGGATGGAACCAAGTGTAAACAATAATATGTTACGTCATTTAGAAAATATATACATTTCATAATACAGCTTATACATGTAACCTGAATGCTCGCCGGAATCACGGGGCATAAAGCTCTGTACGGAGCTTAATAAATTGACCCCCATATATCCATTTTGTTGTTGATATTTATTCAATCACTTGTGGTAATGTGGATCATGATCACCAAATTTGATGCTGTACAGAGAATGATATTATTTGTATTGCGATCATTCTGATATCAAAAACAGGTGTACCGGCAACCAAAAAAAAGCTGAATAACCCAATCAACTAGAGTGGAATTGACTTATAATTTAGATATCTTTGTTTGCAGCTTATATCTAGTTATAACCAGTGGTTGCAGTGTCCTGGACATATCATCCTAAAAACCAATGGTAAACCAGCTAAAATTAACCCAGTATGCCTATTAAACATAATTTGGCAAAATATTTCATTTCATTTTGGGGACTTTATAACAGTCTTGTCCCTTGTATTGCATTATGATGTTTTGTGATTGCCAAATGGCACAAGGGGAACTGATAGAAATGTTGTTGGGGGCCTAAAGTTTATTGAAATACCCACTGTTACTATTGTGAATTCCTTGATATATTCAAATAGTGTTGCACTCTCTCTTCTTTTATTTTAGATTTTCATTTAGATTTGTTTTGTAATTTTTACATTATTGATGTATTCCATTTATTCTTGAAGATACCAAAATCAATCGAAATTGAAGGCCAATAAATCAATTAAGTGGTTTCTCTCAAAACCTTTTAAACTCCCAAGACTCTCATTAAGGGAGATAAGTTGAGTGTAATAGTGTAATGCGATCAATTCATTTTCTCTTAGTAAAAAAAAGTAATGGAAAAATAACAAAAAAAAACAAAGGGTTACATTACAAGTGGCACACTAACATTAGCGTGCGCAATATTGAAACCTTGCACCCGGAGTAATCAAATTAATCATATAAATATTAAAAGGATTAAAAGGTATATGGTATTGACAAGATATTTTAATTGAAAGGCATGTATTGCATATACATACATATACATGTGTATGTAACTACACACACACACATATATATATATATATATATACACCTTGGAGCCATAACTCTCCGTATATTTAGTGTAATAACTTTACTTAGATAAATATTTATTTGTATATATATATATATATATATATATATATATATATATATATTACCTCTCAGGTACCTGAAAACAAGAAAAATCATTTTAATTCAATTTTAATAATTATTAATGGGCTAGATTACGAGTGGAGCACTATTTAACACTAGAAGTTCTTTATGCACATTGGGTTGCACTCGTATCAGCCAATCGGAATTCGAGGGACGCCATCTTGGATGACGTCCCTTAAAGGAACCGTCATTCGTCGGGAAGTTGTCGGTGAAGATGGATGTTCCTCGTCGGCGGGATGAACATGGATCCGGAAGAAAGAAGATTGAAGATGCCGCTTGATAGAAGACTTCAGCCGGATCATGGACCTCTTCAGCTCCCGCTTGGATGAAGACTTCAGCCGGATCATGGACATCTTCAGCCCCCGCTTGGGCTTGGATCAAGACATCGGAGGCGCTTCTGGATCGATCGGTGAACCTGGCGTGGTGAAGATAAGGTAGGAAGATCTTCAGGGGCTTAGTGTTAGGTTTATTTAAGGGGGGTTTGGGTTAGATTAGGAGTATGTTGGTTGTAATGTTGGGGGGGGGTATTGTATGTTTTTTTTTACAGGCAAAAGAGCTGAATTCTTTGGGGCATGCCCCGCAAAGGGCCCTTTTCAGGGCTGGTAAGGTAAAAGAGCTTTTCTATTTTAATTTTAGAATAGGGTAGGGCATTTTTTTTATTTTGGGGGTCTTTCTTATTTTATTAGGGGGCTTAGAGTAGGTGTAATTAGTTTAACATTGTTGTAATATTTTTCTAATGTTTGTAAATATTTTTTTATTTTTTGTAACTTAGTTCTTTTTTATTTTTGTACTTTAGTTAGTTTATTTCATTTATTTGTAGGTATTGTATTTAATTAATTTATTGATAGTGTAGTGTTAGGTTTAATTGTAGATAATTGTAGGTATTTAATTTAATTTATTTATTGGTAGTGTAGTGTTAGGTTTAATTGTAACTTAGGTTAGGATTTATTTTACAGGTAATTTTGTAATTATTTTAACTAGGTAGCTATTAAATAGTTCTTAACTATTTAATAGCTATTGTACCTGGTTAAAATAATTACAAAGTTGCCTGAAAAATAAATATTAATCCTAAAATAGCTACAATATAATTATTATTTATATTGTAGCTATATTAGAGTTTATTTTACAGGTAAGTATTTAGCTTTAAATAGGAATAATTTATTTAATAAGAGTTAATTTATTTCGTTAGATTTAAATTATATTTAATTTAGGGGGGTGTTAGGGTTAGACTTAGCTTTAGGGGTTAATACATTTATTAGAATAGCGGTGAGATCCGGTCGGCAGATTAGGGGTTAATTATTGTAGGTAGGTGGAGGCGACGTTGGGGGCGGCAGATTAGGGGTTAATAAATATAATATAGGGGTCGGCGGTGTTAGGGGCAGCAGATTAGGGGTACATAGGGATAACGTAGGTTGCGGCGGTGTACGGAGCGGCAGATTAGGGGTTAATAATAATATGCAGGGGTCAGCGATAGCGGGGGCAGCAGATTAGGGGTTAATAAATATAACATAGGGGTCGGCAGTGTTAGGGGCAGCAGATTAGGGGTACATAGGGATAACGTAGGTTGCGGCGGTGTACGGAGCGGCAGATTAGGGGTTAATAATAATATGCAGAGGTCAGCGATAGCGGGAGTGGCAGATTAGGGGTTAATAAATATAACATAGGGGTCAGCGGTGTTAGGGGCAGCAGATTAGGGGTACATAGGGATAACGTAGGTTGCGGAGGTGTACGGAGCGGCAGATTAGGGGTTAATAATAATATGCAGGGGTCAGCGATAGCGGGGGCGGTAGATTAGGGGTTAATAAGCGTAAGGTTAGGGGTGTTTAGACTCAGGGTACATGTTAGGGTGTTAGGTGCAGACTTAGGAAGTGTTTCCCCATAGGAAACAATGGGGCTGCGTTGCGCTGCTTTTTTGCAGGTGTTAGGTTTTTTTTCAGCTCAAACAGTCCCATTGTTTTCTATGGGGGAATCGTGCACGAGCACGTTTTTGAAGATGGCCGCGTCCGTAAGCAACGCTGGTA
This sequence comes from Bombina bombina, assembly GCF_027579735.1. Lineage (NCBI taxonomy): Eukaryota > Metazoa > Chordata > Amphibia > Anura > Bombinatoridae > Bombina > Bombina bombina. The sequence continues at coordinate 462,876,320 of NC_069503.1, forward strand.
TTGAGAGTTGCAGTGGCGGTAAATATGCTCTATGCTCCCTTTTTTGGAGCCTAACGCAGCCCTTCCGTGAACTCTAAATACCAGCGGTATTTAAAAGGTGCGGGGTGAAAAAAGCATGCGGAGCTAACGCACCCCTTTGGCCGCAGAACTCTAAATCTAGCCGTTAGTTAGCATATACATGATTTGAAGTGTTACTACACCAAAACCATTTTTTTATGTCACAAACGCACAGTCTATGTTGTTTAGACACACTTTAAAGACAGCCCCTGTCTCTACTTAGCTGTTATCTCAGCATACTTTTTCTGAAGCTGTGATCACTAATATTTCCAATGGGTAATGCATCGCCACTCGTCGGAGCAGAAAGTTTCTTCCCACTTTTTTGTAATATATCGGCTTGCGAGACTGGTAAGGCCAAAAAGGCAATTTCTTGCATATGTCTGACAATGTTTTGATTATCAGGGCCTTAGAGAGAACAATTGAAAATGTTTTTTTTATCTCTCCTAACCCCCAGTGAGTGTAATTTCTTCTACTGGCTATGTTTAAACAGCTTTACTATAGTCAATACTTAGGTTTAGACACTTTCAGTATAGGTAGGGATACCACAGGCAAAACCAGCTATTTAAAATACCAAAATAAAGTCAAAGAAGCTGTTTGTAAATAATTTAATACACTCCAGCAACCTAAATGGATAATTGTGAATCAATTATTACACTGTCCCTTAAACTCATTTCCCTTTGGAAAAAAAATCTTCTGGAATGCAAGGAACATACTAGAGAAATTGATTAAAAGCTCATTGCATACAGGCAGATTGTGTTGACCACTTTATTTTAATGCCAAAAGACTGACTTCAAAATACTGCAAAATAACTAAAACTCTCCCGTAAGAGGTATGAATTGTGTTAGCCTGTTTTGCTAGGTTTTATTTATTTTTAACATTTTTTAGATATTCAATTGGTACCAGGTGTTGCTCTTGTATTCCATATCTGCAACAGTTTCCAATTATAATTTGCTCAAATTTGTCCTGCAGTTTGTACAGTTTGATGTAATACATCTGACATATTATGGGTCATGTCATACATGTAGGTACTTTATTGCTTGGCTATTTGTAATTGCTTCCATTGTCAGAATAAGATGCTAACTAGAGACAAGATGGCAGCAGAATGTTTAACAACAGAATGAGAGCATCTTGACCTGAATGAGAATGTATCCAGTCTATAAAATAATAACGCATTTTATGTAAATATTAAGTAGAGAACTTTCTATTTGTATAGTTATTTTAAAGAAGAAAACACAGAAAACTTTGTTAATTGTTTTTTGTCTACATCAAATATGACCATATACTGCTGAAGGTACTGTGAATGCAATAAATGCAGAAAGTTATATTTATTAATAGTTATAGGGATATGGAAATATAAAGATAGATAGATAGATAGATAGATAGATAGATAGATAGATAGATAGATTATATATAGATAGATGAAAGATAGAGGGGTAGACAGATAGATAGATAGATAGATAGATAGATAGAGACTGACAGATAGAAAGAAAACATTTAAATTAGTATATCTATGCTCTATAATAATGTACATTAACAACTAATTATAACTGCCTTTAACAAATGAAAAAGACCAAACCTATGTTAAAGAAACTTTGATATCTTCTAAATCAGTGATGTCCAACTTCTTAAAACATGGGCCGGAGATTCATGTTTTAGGATAGTAAAATAACTTTAATAACAGTTTACTTCTATTATCATATTTGCTTCATTCTCTTTTTAAAGAGTAGGCTTGAGCGTAGCAATGCACGACTGTGAGCTAGCTGAACACATCTGGTGAGCCAATGACAAGAAACAAATAGGCCAATCATCAACTAGCTTCCACTGGTGCATTGCTGCTGCTGAAAATATGTACTTCTGTACAAAAGAACAAATTACATTTAGTAAAGGAGGTGAAATTAAAAGAGTCTTAAAGGGACACTCAAGACAAAATTAAACTTCATGATTCAGATACAGCATGTTATTTTAAACAACTTTCCAATTTACTTCCATTAACAAAATGTGCACAGTCTTTTAATATTTACATTTTCTGAGTCACCAGCTCCTACTGAGCATGTGCAAGAAGTCACAGCATATACGTATATGCATTTGTGATTGGCTGATGGCTGTCACATGGTACAGGGGGAGTGGAAATAGACATAACTTTGCAATTTATTTTAAAAAAATCTACTACTCATTTAAAATTCAGACTAAGTGCTTTTGCATTGTCTTCTTATCATGCAGTTGTTGATTATGCAAATCTATTGTATTGACTGGTCCTTTAATTTAAATTTTTTCATTGTGAGTATAGGTCCATACAACATAAGAAAATTTCATAACATCAAGAGGTCTTACACCAATCAAGAGTGGTACATTACATTACTTATTTCAGGATACAAATATAATACAAGGGGTTGCGAATGGTGTTGAGAAGAGTCCACATTGCAAGTCCATTATTATTCTGGCCGTATGACCACTTATCAGTCCAAAGATGAGGTAACAAAGAGGCTGGCTCAAGTTAGTAGGTATGAGTCTAGAATAGGCTCAAATTGTACCTGTAGAATTAACCCCTGATGAAAATAATAACATACAATAAGAAAACAAATTTATTTTGTGCATAAACATGACTGATGCTAAACAATTCTCTGTACCAGGAGAGACCAGATATAAGAGTAAAGAAGAGTATATGGAAGAAGAGAGAAGGAATAGGAGCCTGAAGAGGAGAAGAAAAGGAAGGAGGCTGGTTGGGGAGGGAGCCAACTTGGGGCTCGTTACCATTGAGCGGTTAAAAATGGAGCCGTAAGCTACCGAAGTTGCCCGAAGCTAAAAGTAATTTACGGCTCCATTTTAGTACCAGGTTTCCATTGACTTATTTAGCGTATTGCCTGCAGTCGCCCTTTTCGTGTAGGTGTAAGTTAGCGTTGTGTTAAAGCTTCCACTCGATGCCGGACTTCTTGAAAATGAATAGGTTTCTATGGTAACCCGACCTTACACTACACTCGATCACATATACGGCGCCGCATACAAGTGCGGCACATATATTTTCCCTGTCTCTCGCTGTTAAGATAAAATCAAGCACCTAAGGCATGCAGAATATCTACCTCTCAACTGCCACCCCCCACAGCAATAACTAATAAATGTATTAACCAATAATCCGCCAACCCCCATATTGCAAAGTATCTATCAAGTTTATTAACCCGTAAACCGCCATCCCGCCACAATGCAATTAACCTATTTAAAATATTAACCTCTAATCCGCCATCCCCCCGCAATGCAATCTACCTATTTAAACTATTAACCCCTAATCTGCTATCGCTCACATCGCAACTAACAATAAAATGTATTAACCTCTAAACTGCCATTCCCCCACATCGTAACTAACAATAAAATGTATTAACCCCTAATCCTCCATCCCCCACATCGCAACTAAGAAAATGTATTAACCTTTAAACCGCCATCCCCTACAGCGCAAAGTACCTATTTAAACTTTTAATCTATAATTCGCCATCCCCCCACAATGCATTAAACCGAATTAAACTATTAACCCTTAATCTGCCACCCCCACAATTCATTCAACCTAATTAAAGTATTAACCCCTAATCTGCCATCTTCCTTCCATGCAAATATCTAATCTAATCACTAAGTCCCCTAACCTAACACCCCTAAATTAACCACAATTACATAAAATAAAAAAATAACTCTCCGCTCTGCCTCCAAGATGCTATGAATATTACCTTTTTATTTATCTATAAAAGTATATTATGTGATAGGAGAAATGCGTGTAATTTTTAATGACACACTTTCTTATAACTTATTAAAGCTAATAAACTAAACCTGAATCCTTTTGGTTGCTATCAGTCTATTAATTATACCGACACCAGATGATTAACAAAAATTAGCTTTATTAAAAGATTTTGATTGGAAAATAATCAGAAGTAATCAAAATATATACAGTGAAATAACCTATGATCCTATAATAATCAATTAAAGCAGTTACATAAGGAAAGCAGAATTAACACAGAAACTAAACTATAAAGATAATTAAATTATATTTTCAAAATAACACAAAAATGGCTTAATAATAAGAACTTAATATTTGATTATAAACCCTTTAAGGTAATTGCAGAGAATCAGGTAAATGAATAATTTAACACAATTCCTGATTCACCCGGTGTTATCGTCAACTAATAAGACCAGGTGGTAGGAATCAAAAGAAAAACACAAAGCTATGAAAGAATTAGTTAATTTACCTAATTAAATAGACAAAGATATTTTAAATAAATGTAAGGTGTAAATCTTAATGATATTAACATTTAAGGTGACTTAATTTCATAAATCACCAAAGTAAATAAATTCCCCCTTTTCAAACAGGAATCAAGCTGTCAGGTCGTAGGTCTGTCCGAGTAGTCTTAACTAGCCTCAGCAGTTATAATCCAATAATCTCGGACCTCTGTACTTGATAAGCAAATTCCCAACTCCATATATGATGTGACCAGTTCCAAAATACAGGAAAAATGACCCCCTCCCATTGGGATAGACCCTATATATCACCATTCTCTATTCTAGGAGGAGTCATTGATTATAATATTTAATCATTAATTAACATACAATTAATTAGATAAAATATTATTGGTCTGACAGTAGATGGCTCTCGCATACAGGGTAAAGATTCAAGAAAAATATTTATTTTATTTATGTTTACCCCAACATTCCTTGACTATAATCAAGGTTATAAATTGCACTTATTTGCAGAAATAAGCGACAAGCTGGAGCCTAAGCAAGTAAACTGAGCAGAACTACCTTGAATAATGAAAAATATATTGATAGAAAAACTTCTTAGTCAGCAAGACTGAGAAAAACTAAATTTGATATCATAATAGACGAGCCACGAGTAGGCTTTAAAAAAACAACAACATGGAGTCTGTTGTGTCATGAAAAATTCATGACACTAAGTTACAATTAAAATAAAAAATCCTAACATTACTTAAAAAAACTAAAATGAAATCAAAATAGATAAATCTAAAATTACAAAAAATAGAAAAAGTCTAAAATTATAGAAAAAAGAATTTAGCGAAAATAAAAGAATAAAACCGAATCTAATACTTCTATAAAAATAAAAAGCCCCCCCCCTAATAAAAACTCCCCCTAATCTAAGACTAAACTACTAATAGCCCTTAAAAGGGCCTTTTGTAGGGCATTGCCCTAAAATGATCAGCTGTTTTTCCTCAAGAATACAAATTAACCCCTAACAGTAAAAACCCCCAACCCACCAAACCCCCAAAATAAAAAAACCTAATACTAAAAAACCTAAGTTACCCATTGCCCCTAAATCAGCTCTTTTGCAGCCCATTAAAATAAAAATAATCCCTAATCTAAAAAAAACCCCACCCAAAAAAATAAAAATAAAATCCTTAAAGTCTAACCCCCAAATAAGTACTCACAGTTCCTGAAGTCCAGCGGAGAAGGTCTTCCAGGCGCTGAAGGTTTTCTTCCAGGCAGCGAAATCTTCATTCAGCGCAGGGACCACTTCTATCTTCATCCGGAGCAAAGGCGGCGCGGAGCAAAGGTGGCCGTGGAACAAGACCAGTGGCCGCGGAGACATCCAACATGGAGGATCCGCTTCATACGATCGTCGCCGCACACTGAAACCTGAATGAAAGGTACCTGTTTTATATTTGGGGTACCTTGCATTCCTATTGACTGATATTTTCAAATCAGCCAATAGGATGAGAGCTACTGAAATATAGTTTTTAATTTCACATTAGAGCAAATACCCTACTGTAAAACTTAGACGTAATGCTGTTACTGTTAGGTTATACAAATTTGAATCATTTGACATTTAAGTGATATTGCCCAGGGGTGTACACACTTCTGTTGTATACTGTATATATAGTGTATACACTTTCATGTTTAACATGAATTGTAAAGCCCACAATATTCACAATTAAGTTACAGGAAAGGAGAATAAAATAAATAATGAAAATATATTGCAAAGTTGTTTTACTGCATGTAATTAAACATTTTATATTAATATCTTGAGTTGTAATGTCCCTTTAATTATATACTGATGCAATACACACAGTTCTCTGAGCAGTCATGGGCCCATATTTATCAAGCTCTGTATGGAGCTTGAAGGGCCGTGTTTCTGGCGAGTCTAAAGACCGCTGCTCCATAACCCTGTCCGCCTGCTCTGAGCAGGCGGACAGAAATCGCCAGAAATCAACACGATCGAGTACGATCAGGTTGATTGACACCTCCCTGCTGGCGGCCGATTGGCCACGAGTCAGCAAAGGGCGGCTTAGCACCAACAGCTCTAGTGAGCTGCTGGTGCAATGTTAAATGCGGAGAGCGTATTGCTCTCCACATTTAGCGAGGTCTTGCGGACCTGATCCGCACTGTCGGTATATTGTAAGAATGTTTCTATGTAAAATTGAAATGCATTATCTGTCCCTTTAAGACTATTAAAAGCTTAACTACTGTCTTAGTAATATAGTATTGGGATATTATCATCTAAATACTTTCATAAAATTTGACAGCACACATACATTTTAATTAACTTGTGTAATATATTTAGTAATTTATTTCTACATCCTATTACAGCAGGTCATATTAGACACAAATAAGATAAATGGAAAAATAAATAGTCAATAAGTACGGAATTCTGACTTCAATATAATAATGTTTAAAATGGCCATTAATATCTAGATTGATTTATAAAAATTAAGCAGATAACTGATAACCCACAAAGTGAAACATGAAAGAAAATCACGCAACTTGTGGCACCCACAGGGAGACTAATATTATCAAATGCATGAATTTACATCTTGCATTTTATTTTGCTTATAATCGGGTTTTAATGTAATCTGTTTACATAAATTTGAAGACGTCTCAGAACATTAAGGGTCAGATTATGAGTGGAGTGCAAAGGTTTGCACACAAGCAATAAGGCTTGAGTGCAATCGCGATGTACGCTAGAATGATTACTGCAACTTCATAGCTCTGGTTAACTGATATATATTTGTGTGTACATTTGTATTATATGTGTATATATGTATTTACAGACATTTATACACATATAAACACAAATACATATGTACACACATATATTTATATTATATATATATATATATATATATATATATATATATAAAATTATATATATATATATAATTATATATATATATATATATATATATATATATATATATATATATATATATATATATATATATATATATATATATATATATATATATATATGATGCTGGAATAAGTGCACTCTCACAGACTGTGTCACAAATGCCAGGGTGCTAGAATGTGGGTAATAATACAGGATACAAAAGACAGCACTCTCTGGTCTTAAAGGGACAGTCTAGGCCAAAATAAACTTTCATGATTCAGATAGAGTATGTAATTTTAAACAATTTTCCAATTTACTTTTATCACCAATTTTGCTTTGTTCTCTTGGTATTCTTAGTTGAAAGCTTAACCTAGGAGGTGCATATGCTAATTTCTTAGACCTTGAAGCCCACCTCTTTCAGAATGCATTTTAACAGTTTTTCACCACTAGAGGGTGTTAGTTCACGTATTTCATATAGATAACACTGTGCTCGTGCACGAGAGGTTATCTGGGAGCAGGCACTGATTGGCTAGACTGCAAGTCTGTCAAAAGAACTGAAAAAGGGGCAGTTTGCAGAAGCTTAGATACAAGATGATCACAAAGGTTAAAAGTATATTATTATAACTGTGTTGGTTATGCAAAACTGGGATATGGGTAATAAAAGGGATTATCTATCTTTTAAAACAATAAAAATTCTGGTGTAGACTGTCCCTTTAAATAAAGCAGTAGATTTATTTGCAGTGATGTTTCGGGGAAAGCTTCCCCTTCCTCTGGGTTTGCACAAGAATAGGGTGTTCGGTTTTTCTGTAAAGTTTCACTGCGATATTGTACGTCCTAACTCATCGTTGTTATTGTTTAAAAAGATAGATAATTCCTTTTATTACCCATTCCCCAGTTTTGCACAACCAACAAAGTTATAATAATATACTTTTAACCTCTGTGATTATCTTGTATCTAAGCATCTTCTGACAGCCCCCTGATTACATGACTTTTTATTTATTATCTATTTACTTTCCTTTTATCCAATTAGTGGAGTGTCTGCCAAAACCAACGGGTGTTAGCACAATGTTATCTATATGGCTCACATGCACTTGCACTCCCCTGTTGTGAAAACCTAATAAAAAGCATGTGATAAGAGGCTGTCTTTAGTGGCTTAGAAACAGGCAGAAATTTAGAGGTTTAAATGTAATAAAGTATATTAATATAATAATGTTGGCTAAGCAAAGTTGGGGAATGGGTAGTAAAGGCGTTATCTATCTTTTTAAACCATAACAATTTTGGTGTTGACTGTCCCTTTAAGTCTTTTGTCTTATGATGCAACCTCCAAGAATAAAGTACTTTTTGAGACTGAACTGGACAATATAATTTCAGCAGTTTCTGGTGACTAGAGTATGTTTCTTCTACAATATAAGAAAATTAATGGTAAAATTTAAAACTTCTGGTCAATTTTGTTCCTTTAGAACAAGAAGCAAAATGAAGCTGCCTCTTTTCCAAATCAAAGCAGGCCTGGTGCCAATTGGCAGAAGACCAAGCAGTTAAAAAATGCCACCCCTACTTCTAAGTCAGCATAAAGGTGTGGCCCACAGTCTAGTATCTCTAGTACAGGGCAAGTTGATGCATTTTCAGGATGCATGGTTTTACTCAGTTTCATACCCTTGAGTTGTGCTTCAATTCAAAGTCTCCCAAAGACAGATTTTTTCTTTCAAGGGTGACAAGGAACACAGTGAAAGCTCAGGCTTTTCTTTTATGTGTTTCATATCTAGAATTTATAGGAGTTATAATCCCAGTTCCTTTAGAGCAGTGGAAGGTGTTTTACTCAAGTCTCTTCATAGTTCCCAAGAAAGAGGGAACTCTTCAAGCTGTTCTAGATCAAAAAGAATTTGAACACAATTGTCAGGATCCCAACTTTCTTAATGGAAACCATCAGGATTTTACTTCCATTTATTCTTCAAGGTCATTATTTGTGGACCATAGACTTAAATGATGCCTATCTGCAGTTTCCTATAACTTTGGATCATTAACGGTTTCTGGGGATTGCCTTTCTGGACAGATAGTTTCAGTTTGTGACTCTTCCATTTGGTCTGGCCATTGCACCAATAATCTTTTAAAAAGTTCTGGGTGTCTTGATTTGAGTCATAATGTCTCAGGGGATTTCTGTTTTCCCCTTTTTGGATGATATCTTAGTAAAAGCTTTATCTATGTTTTTAGCAGAATCTCATGTCATCCTACTGTTGGCATTTCTTAAGCTTCATGGTTGGAAAGTAAATTTGCCATAAAGTTCTTTGATTCCTTTGACAAGGTAACTTTTCTGGGATGATTTCTAATAGAATCAATCTCCAGGAGACTGTCTTTAACAGAGACAAGGATGTCAAAATTATTATCTGCCTGTCGAAATCCTCAGACTTAGCCATTTCCCTTAGAAGCTTCCTGTATGGAAGTAATAGGTTTAATGGTGGCAGCATTAGATGCAGTACCTTATGCCATGCTTCATATGTAACATGTATCTATCCCAGTTTTCTAGCAATAAAGTCTTCTTCTTGGTCGTTAGTTCCATAGCACTTTTCTCAGGAAGCAAGCTTTGCTCATCCTCTGTGGACTGTTATTTTTACAGATGCAAGTCTGTCCAGCTGAGGTACAATATGGGGTTCTTGCTTTGCTCAGGGAGTTTGGGCATCTTAGGAGGTGAAGTCGCCCAATAATATTTTGGCACGCTAACAATTCACAAGTCTCCTCTTTTTTTGGCCCCAGTTGAGGATATAATCTTTCTTTCAATTTCAGTTAGACAATGTCACATCTGTGGCATATATCAATCACCAGGGGGGAAACAGAGGTTCCCTGTCAATAAAGGAAGTTCATAAAGTTCTGGATTGGACAGAGATCCATCAATGTCTTATATCTGCAGTTCATGTTCCAGAAGTGGTCATTTGGGAAGCAGATTTTATTATTAATCAGACTATCCATCCAGGGGAATGATCTCTTCATCCAGAAGTATGCAGTCAGGTTGTAAATCTTTGGGGATTGCCATAGAAAGATCTCATGACTTCCAGACTGAATAACAAGCTTCTTCAGTATTTGTCCAGGTTCAGAGATCCTAGGACTTTGGAGACAGATGATCTGTGGATGCCTTGATCTTTTCAGTTGGCTTATGTGTTTCCTCTTCTAGTATTGTTACCCAGGGTAATAATCTAGTTCAGACTATAGAATGCATCAGTGTTTCTCATAAACTCCAAAGTGGCTTTGAAGAGTTTGGTTTGCAGATCTGGTTTAGATGACCAGTTACCAGCCTTGACCTCTTCCTCTAAGAAGAGATCTTCTGCTTTCAGGGCCTCATTTTCTATCCAGATTTAAAATCTCTAAGCTTGATGGATTGGAAATTGAACAGATAGTTCTTCGTCAGAAAGTTTTTTTTTCTGATTCCGTTATTGATACTCTTGTTCAGACTAGGAAACCTGTTTCCAGTAAGATCTATTACAAAGTTTGGAACGCTTTTTTGGTGTTTTGATCATAATTATTCTTGGCATTCTTTTGGAATTCCCAGAATTTTTTAGTTACTTCCGAATGGTTTGCAGGAAGGACATTCTGCTGGTTTCTTGAAAGGCCAGATTTCATCCCTCTCTGTTCTTTTCTATAGGTTATCTTCCTAGATGTACATAGTTTTGTTCAGACATTATTTACAATAAAGTCTGTGATTTAACCTATTTCTCCTCGATGGAATTTTTGATTCTATAGGCTTTTACAGTCTCCTCCTTTTGTTTCTTTAAATAAAGTGGATGTTAAGCTTATTTTCTTGGAAAACTTTGTTCCTTATTGCTATTTCCTCTGCTAGAAGAGTGTGTGAAGTGTCTGCTCTTTTCTGTGATCTTCCTTATCTTATTTTTTATAAGGATAAAGCTGTCTTGAGGACTTCTCTTTTGATTTTTTGCCCAAGTTTGTTTCTTTTGAGAACACTAGTAGGGGAATTGTGGTTCCTTCTCTTTGTCCTGATCCAAGAATTCTATAGAGAAAATTATTCATAATTTGCATGTTGACAGGGCTTTGGAAATTTATTTGAGGTGTTAGGATATGTTAGCCTTACCGACGCCATCTTGTTCTAGTTGCCATTTTGTTTATTATAACAGCGTATTAAGTAGTGAGAAAGATGTAGATGTTATGAATATTTGTATAGCTAGAATGGCCTTGTGAATGTTCTGGCGATGCACCTGGAAGCCCGTTATATCTATAAGATGCCCAGACAGCCTTGCTTTGGGCTGGGCTATGGGCCCAGATGTACTTTTATTATGGTTATAGAAATATTTCTTTTCAAAACTCCTAAAATGATGTAGTCATGAACGCTTCACCATGTTAACCCTCTATGCTGTAACCACTGCCTATAAATTCTATTGTTCATCTTCTAAAAAACAGAGCAGATGTTAGACTGATTGCTGTTCTCTGGTATATCCCGTTATCAAGTAACCCATTCATTTCCAGATGACAGTGTATGATCCAGGACAAGTGCTGACTGACACTCTCCCCCCCTGAAAATAACACCTAACAATTCTGGTGTCAGATCGTGGGATTCGCACTTGGTACGTAGATAAGTGTTTTTTTACTCTGCTTTTCCCTCTGTGAATCTGAACCTACATTTATATAATAGGTGTTGGTGATATATATATATATAAAGGGTTAAGGGGTTCCTGCGGTAAAAGTGCTGGTTTGCGGAGGTTCCAGTCCTGCCGGCATTTGTATTAACCCCTCTAGACAGGTTTAAAGTCCTGCTAGTCTAGACAGGTTACAGTCCTGCTAGAGCGCGAGTATGTCGTAAAAGTTAGCATGCATTTGACGGGCGGTTTAATTCCCCTGTGCAGAGAGGTAGCGCTGTGTTACGGTGAGTTAGAGTCTCACCTGTGTTGAAGTTTTCCCTGTATATTCCTATAATAGAGTTTGAGTTACCTATCACTGGAATTGAATTGGTATTTGGTGCTGCATTTGCTTGATTGCTTATGCTGATACTGCCATATAACTTTGCCGTGCTGTGCTGTGCTTAGAAAATATTAAGTGATTGTGCATTTGATTATTGCTGATATTATTGTGTTGTGGAAATGGGGTCTGCTCATAGCAAAAATTGTGACAGTAATGCTGAGATTCAGAAATGTAATATTAAGTATAAATCTGTTCAGCATGTACCATCTAGTGCTGGTAAGAATACCTTACGTATTACAAACCCTTTAGCCTGTTAAAGGGGAAACTCAAAGAGATTTTGTAACTAGAATAGCAGGTGCATTCTATACTATTCCCTTTAATGATAACTTATCTGGCTGGACGGAGTCATTATATCCTCAGGAAGCAAATCCGTTCCCTTGTACAGGCTCTCTCTGTGAACCGCATTTTACTATGATAAGGGGTATGTGTTTAAAGGATCCTGCTTATCAGGGTCCAGGTGGAGACCCCTTATGGGATAAGAAATACATGAGAGAATGTGGAGAGGTTTGGGTGAAACTGTCTCATGTGTTTAAGAATGTTGTGGGTGAGGAAGGGGGGCCACCAAGTGCTCCAAGATAGACTAAAGCTGTTAGTGATCCTAGCCCTGTAGGGAAGCACATGAGATCACACATGCAGAACACAGACACTGTCACAGATGCGCCATTTGTAACTATAGGTGAACAAACTATGATTAGACCCCTGACTCAGAGCGTTTGATGGATTGGGCACTGAAATGTCCTGACCCTGTGAAGCACCCGATGGGAGCAATTACCTATCTTAAAAGGGTCACAAATGATATGTGTCTGGGTGGTCCTGATTATTGGTTTTTGTTAAATGTGATTACCAAATATGCAGATGTGGATTTTTCTGATGTGTATAAGTTTTTAGATACTAAATATGATATTCCAGATAGTATTGGCTATGTGTGGAGAGAACCGAAAGTTGTAAGTGAAATGTGGGTGGCGATTGAGAAATTCTTTAAAAGTCAGCATGGTGATCATAAAGATATCACAAAGCTGGTGCGTGTAAGCAGAAGAAAGGTGAACATGTATCTAACTTTTTGAAAAGATTTGGTGACTGTTGGAGACAAGAGTGTTGTTTGGGGACGCAAGGAGATTTAGGGCAATCGTATGTGCAACATCTGTTGAATAATATGCATTCGCAAACTACGCAATTGGTGAGACAGACAATTTCAGGCATACATGCAATGAAAGTGGAAGAATTTGAAAAGGCTGTGCGAGAGAAAGATGCGGCAGATGTTTTTTGCATGTGTAATGAGAAAGGCCAAGAGAGTATGTTTAATGATTCAGCTAACAGGAGAGGAAGATGACAGAATAGAAGTTTTAAAGGGAGAGGGAGAGAAAGATCTTGGTGGAATAGTAACAGGAGAGGAGGTATAAACATTTCTTCAGACAGATCTTGCTGGAATTGTAGGTCTAATGATCATTGCTAATTGATCAAACTGCCCACATCCTAAAAGGGACAGAAATGATCAGTATAATGGGAATAACTCCCCCCAGAAGCCCAGCAACGCTCCTCAATACCAGATTCCCTGGACTCAGTATCCTTCCCAGAATCAGAATAATACCCGCTAGTATTGCCAGCAGAAGGTACTTCTCACATGTTATATGGCTCAATTGTCTTATCATTGGCAGAATTTACCATTAATGTCCTTAGTTGTGCAAGGTGTCCCACATGATTTTTTGGTAGATACTGGAGCAACAAAAGCTAGCATTTCTGCTAGAGAATACAATGGGCCAGTAACTAATACATGTTAAAAATCTGTTGGCATTGGAGGAGTCCCAATTATGTGTCCCATAACACCCCCTTTAGAAATGTACCCAAATAACAGCCCTTCAACCAGGTTTACTTATGCATTTCGTATAATACCCAATCGTCCTGTTAATCTTTTGGTAAGGGATTTAATGGCTAAAATGCAGATGTCTGTTAACATAGATTCTAAGGGTGGACTGCATTTTGACACTCCCTGGGACACTGTTCAGTCACTGTATGCAGCTGATCATGAACCTGTCCTTACTAAACAACTGTACTTTGACACTGACAGTTTACATACTCTTGAGAATGTGTTTGAGTATGCCTCACACCCTGACAAAATTGTGATACAAGACTTTTACAGACCCTGGATTACTGACAATGTTGATAGGGAAATGGGGACAGCACCAGTTCAGGCAGTTGTACTCACACCAGATACAGCATGCTTGAAATCACCTGAACATTTATGGGTGTGGAAATATGGTAGGGGTATTGTGAACACTCCCAATAGTATACCTGTACAACTAGAGCCCAAGGCATTCACACATGCTTCACACATCACTAAAGACATTCCAGATGCACTCAGTGAATTAACACACAATTTATGGGCCACAGGGTCTAATGATCCAGGTTTCATTTCATGCACACCATATCAAGCTACTCTCAAACCAGATGCTAAACCTGTGTATATTAAACAGTACCCTTTGTCAAAAGAAAAGGAACGAGGAATAGCTCCTGTAATTGAGGAACTATTATTTAAGGGTATTATTAAATGTACACTGTCACCATACAATACACCTATTAATCCTGTTCCTAAACCTGGAGGTAAAGAATATAGATTTACACAAGACTTGCGAGCAGTAAATGCCTTAGTGCAACCACTTGCCCCGATAGTGCCAGATGTTAATGCCATTTTAAAAGCCATCTCAAGTACTGCAACTTGCTTTACAGCCATTGATGTCTGCAGTGCATTCTTTAGCATCCCTGTGCATCCCGACACTCAACCGTTGTTTGTTTTCATGTACTTAGGGGATCAGTATACGTAGAATAGATTGCCGATGGGATTTATCGACTTCCCCGCCGCGTACTCAGCTGTAGTCCGTAAGACCCTAGAATCCTGGACACCTCCTGGAGGTCCCACATTGATACAGTATGTGGATGATTTGTTGTTGTGCAGTATTGATGAACAGACTTGTAAAACTGACTCTCTCCATTTGCTTCAGCACTTAGCAGATGCAGGACACAAAGTGACTTTGAGAAAAATGCAATTTTGTCTTCCACAAGTAACATACCTGGGTTTTGTTCTCTCAGCAGGCAAGAGACTGTTATCCCCTGAAAGAGTTAAGGCTCTCATGGTTCTTCCTCGACCACAAACAAAGGCAGCAATGTTATCCTTTTTGGGTATGGTTACTTACTGTAGGCAATGGATACCAGACTGTTCATATTATGACCATATTTTACACTCAGTTACAGGTCAGAATGAACCGGAACAAATCCACTGGACAAAGGCTCTTGATGAAGCCTACCGCAGCCTCAAGCAGGCTCTCTGTTCCGCTTCCGCCTTAGGTTTACCGAACTATAACCTACCATTTCACCTGTATTGCAAAGAAGGGGGAGGTACAGCAGCAGGCGTCCTGGCTCAGGAACACGGTAATGGGTACAGAGCGGTAGCTTTTTATTCAAAATTGTTGCCAACGGTGGTACAGGGTATGCCGGCATGATTAAGAGCTACTGCAGCATGCGCTATAATGGTGGAGTCGGCACAAACATTGGTACTGTCACATCCTTTGACATTGCACACATCACACCAAGTATTGCAAGTGTTAAACAATCTCACTACACAACATATGACCGCACAGAGAAGGTCAGGCTATGAAACAATGCTCACATCTACTGCTAACCTCACTATCAAATACATTACACCTACGGGAGGCCCAGCCCCCTTTTTACATGCATTGATTTCTAATGGTCCTTTAGAACAGACTGATGACCACAATTGTATAGACACTGTACACACAGAGACGTCACTGTGTCTTGACTTACAAACCACTCCACTAGAGGAGGGAAAAGTTGTTTTTGTTGATGGGTCATGTTCTATACCTGCTGATGGTGTTTATCTTACAGGCTTTGCTGTGGTACAGTTGCCTAACACAGTGATTACTACTGGTTCCCTGCCTTTTGTGTCAGCTCAGGCAGCTGAACTGGTAGCCCTAGCTCAGGCATGTAGAGTGTTTGCAATGAAAGATGTGACTATTTACACTGACTCAAGGTATGCGTTTGGAGTTGTGCATGATTTTGGAGTAATCTGGCAGAATAGAGGTTTTGTTGCTGCTGATTGTAAGAGCATCTCACATTCTACACTGGTACAGGAACTCTTGGATGCAATTAAATTGCCACATAAACTAGCAATTGTTAAATGTAAAGGTCACAGTACTGACTCCACTGACATTAGGTATGGTAATGATTTTGCAGACACAATAGCTAAAGAAGATGCACTTCATGGACCACCACACCCTGACTATCTCAACACTAATACACATGAACAGTTACATATGGTAATGATTCCTGCACTAGCATCTGATGTGTATGTGGCGCAACTTCAATTTGGCGCCACTGAAACTGATTTACAGACTTGGACGTTTGCAGGTCTGACCAAAGGCCAGGATGGCCTGTGGTCAGACGAGGAGGGGAGAGTGGGAATACCACAAATAGCTGCACCTTTGTTTATTAGTCATTTTCATGGTTTTGGCCACATAAGTAAACAACAGACCAAGAATCTAAAGACATCCAAATATATCATTAAAGACCTGTTGCACATGATTGATAGACAACTGGATAGATGTCTAACCTGTGCTAGAAATAATTCTGGAGGCCTTGCACATGGTAAATTTGAGCATTTACCACCCCCTGATGGCCCTATGCAGGTATTGCAAATTGATTTTAGACACATGCCAACTGCCTGAGGTGAGTACAAGTATATTTTAGTCATTGTTGATCAATTCAGTAAGTGGGTTGAGGCATTTCCAACCACTAGAGAAAATGCACGTACTGTAGCTAAGATATTGTGCAAAGAAATTATTCCTCGTTTTGGTTGTCCATTACAGATAAACAGTGATAAAGGTACTCCTTTTAACTCACAGATTACACAAATGGTTTGTACCATGTTATCCAGTCATTGGAAATTTCATATTCCTTATTATCCACAGTCGTCAGGGCAGGTAGAACGAATGAATAGAACCATTAAAGATAAATTCAGGAAGGGAACTTGTGGTACATTTACTAATTGGCTTGAACATTTGCCTGCAGTATTGGCAGAAATGAGAATGACCCCTAGCGCCACTACGGCTTATTCACCTTTTGAAATTTTGATGGGCAGACCTTTTCCAACCCCATGGTGTAAACAAAAAGTTTCTCCTGTGGTAAGGGGAGACATAAATGTTGTAAGGGAAGAATATGTGAGTAAATTGATTGAAACATTGAATGGCATCTATGGTGATGTTTCTTCTACTCTCCCTCAACCCACAGGTACCCCGACACACCCGTTCAAGCCTGGAGATACTGTCCTGGTGAAACAGCTCCACAAGAATAAGTCATTGGATCCTCCTTTTGGCCTTCCAACTACAGTGATTGCTGTAATGAGAACCAATGTCCTCACGGAGGAAGTTCCAGTATGGATCCATGTGAATCGGATAAAGAAAGCACCAGACGACATCAACCCTGGCCGTTCCATGATTCCATCGGGTCCCGAGTAGTGTGGTACCACTTGCCAGCAGCATTCCTGATGTCAACTATTATCATCCTGTTCCTGACCCTCAATCCTGGTGTGCTCCTGCACAAGCCCAAGCTATTCCCTAGTCCTGGTGTGCCCCAGCACAATAATAATAAAAGTGTAATTGACAATGTCACTAATCCCTTATCCATCCCTCTTACCCGTGACACAAGAGAGTTGCATGTGTCGTTGTGGGAAACTGACAATGCATTTGTTAAAGCTGCAACTAACTTATACAAGGTGACCAATCAGACTGACTCTTGTTGGGTTAATGGCTATGTGCCTCATGGGGGAAAATGGGGTTATCCTTGTGTTGGTTTTCCTATCACCGCAGACAACTTGACACAAATGATAAATGATGATACTATGTGGAATTTTACACCAATAATTAACACTGATAAAGGTTCTGAAAAGGGTAGAGTCCACTTAGTTAATTGTGTAAACCATGGTGTTATTGTTTCCCATAATCTAAATGGTACTATTTTCCACCCCCATACACTAAGTCAAGGGCCCACTACAGTTGCTTTAATCTACAATGCAGCTACACCAGTTAATGCTACACTGTTAAATGTATGGGATGGGTCTTATCTTTCTTTTGAGTATATTCGCAACTTTACTGTTAATTACACTGAACCACATAACACAATTCGTAACTGGTTCTGGCGTAACAATAGAAATATAGGTAAGCAGACAGGTGCTTCTCCAGAAGCCTAGAGGAGAGGATTTCCTTCCTGTCCTCCAGTTATTAAGTTACCTTATGGTTATTATTGGCTTTGTGAAAGATGGGCAGTTAAAATTATACCATGTAGTCATCTTTCACCCTGTTACTTGGGTTACGTATCCCCAGCATTAAGTATTCATGACACACTCCCTAGTGATAAACTGCGCACACATAGAGCTTCTAGTTTCACAGTTAAGGCTAGTAATGCCGAAATAGCTACTGCATCCTGGTTTCCTACTGCCGCTGCCATGCGATTATATTATAAGCTTAATTTGTTTGCCACACTTGTAGATGCAGCCTTCAATTCTACCTCAGATGCTATAGAGTCCTTGACTATGCGACAAGAACAGATAGCTCAAACCGTTCTCCAGAATAGAATGGCTCTAGATTATTTGCTAGCCACATGTAAGCGCATAGGTTCTTCTTGCTGTGTTTTTATTTGGAATAACACTGGTAGAATACACCATGATCTTGATAATTTGCATGACATTCAATCACAGATACATAAACAGCCTAAAGGTCTCTTTGATGGTATAGATTGGTCCTTTGGTCTGCATTTATTCTTTTTCTCTTTTTTTTTTATATATAAGCTTACTGTGTGTGTGATTAATACGCTTACCAGTACTCACACCAATACTCACCATTCTCTTTTCCACAATGTAACTAATCAGCCATCTCTCTATAGAGTTCTTTATATTCATTAATTTTTTTCTTTTATGTTATTCTGTTAGAATAAAAGGGTGGTATGTTAGGATATGTTAGCCTTACCGAAGCCATCTTGTTCTAGTTGCCATTTTGTCTTAGGCATCCATCTTGTCTAAGAAAGGTTTATTATAACAGCTTATTAGGTAGTGAGAAAGATGTAGATGTTATGAATATTTGTATAGCTAGAATGGCCTTGTGAATGTTCCTGGTGATGCGCCTGGAAGCCTGTTATCTCTATAAGATGCCCACACGGCCTTGCTTTGGGCTGGGCTATGGGCCCAAATGTACTTTTATTATGGTTATAGAAATATTTAGTCTCAAAACTCCTTTTTACCCAATTATAATAATGAGCTTATTTCTTTCCTGAGAAACACTGTGTAAAATAATGTAGTCATGAATGCGTCACTGTGTTAACCCTCTATGCTGTAACCACTGCCTATAAAATGTATTGTTCATCTTCTAATAAACAGAGCAGATGTTAGACTGATTGCTGCGTGGTCTGATTTCTGTTCTCTGGGATATCCCGTTATCAAGTAACCCATTCATTTCCAGGTGACAGTGTATGATCCAGGCCAAGTGCTAACTGACACTCTCCCCCCCCCTGAAAATAACACCTAACATGAGGTTACTAAGATTTCAGACAAACTCCTGATTTGTTTGTTAATTTTTCAGGTAAGAGTAAGGGGCAGAATGCATCTTCTGCTGCTCTGGCTTCTTGTATTAAACAATTATTCCATGTGGCTTATGTAAAAGCATGTCAGACGCCTAAGCATATAACGACTCATTCTACTCGCTTTGTAGTCACTTCCTGGGCATTCAAGAATGAGGCTTCTGTTGGTCAAATTTGCAAGGCAGCTACTTGGTCATCCTTGCGTACATTTTCAAAGTTCTACCATTCCGACATTTTTTGCTTCTTCTGAAGCTGCTTTTGGTAGGAAAGTGTTTCAGGCAGCTGTTTCTATCTAGATCTCAGTTTGTTTGTATTTCTTATGGTTCAAAGGATGTTTAATCCCTCCTTAATTGTTTCATTACTCGTGGCCTCTGCCACAGCTTGGGTATTAGTTCTCAGGAGTAATGGATCGTGGGCTATTATCACCTGTATGAAAGAAAACATAATTTATATCTTACCTGATAAACTCCTTTCTTTTGTGGCGATAAGAGTCCATGAGACCTCACCCTGTGTTTTTTTGTGTTTTTTTTTTTTAATTATTTTTGGCACATCCTTTTTTAGCATTTTCTCTATTTATTTTGCTCTATTTCATTCTAACATCTGTCAGCTTGGCTATATATCAGACTGATTACCATAGAGGTGGGAGAGTTTTTATAGAGCTCTGAGTTTTGGGAATCTTTGGCTCCTCCTAGTGGCAGGAAAGGTAATTCACAGAAGTAATAAATCATGGTCTCTTATCACCATGAAAGAAAATAATTTTTTCAGGTAAGATATAAATTATGTTTTTCCAGATTGGATTGTAGGACACTCCTTCATGTATTGTGCAGCTAATAGAACTTTGAAGCATCCAGTAGGACAGAAAGTAGGTTTTTTCTGTGAATCAGGCATCCATTAAATTGCTGGGATGGTTAGGCATGAGGTGAAGCAACTTGCCCTTGGTGATTCAGGAGGCATTATACCAGTGGGGTTGCCCACACAGGAAAAGAGTGAATAAGGAATTGGGGAGGACTGTACCTGTCACTGGTGGGGAGGACTGTACCTGTCACTGGGGGTTTTAAAATCAGGCATGTGAATATTAAGGGATATATGCACAGAGTGGTTTGAAGGGCTTGATTTGTTCTTAGCGAAGCTGAGGTATGCTTTTAGGGTTTGGTTTCTAATATAATTTGGTTGGAGGCAAGAGTTCTTGCCTCCTTTAAGCAGGCAGGAATTCTTGTGGCAGTGTCAGGGCCCACTTTATTAAGATCAGAGATCAAAAGGACGAGGGCCGACCTGATCAGAGGGCAAGATGCTGCAGGTTCGAGCCTGGAGCGCTACTCCCCATGGGTCTGCTTACCTGAGGCTCCTGTTTTGTATTTATGTTTAGGCAGTTGTCTGTAATGGGGGGGTTAACCCTCATGCTAGTACAAATATAAATACACAAATATATATGTGTGATGTGATTCACCAAGATCTGAGGGCCTATTATGGAACACTGCATGGAAATGTGGAATTATATATGCTAGACACCCCATGTACTTTCATAACTCTGTCTTAAGTCCATGTCACCCTGTATTCATAAACAATTGTGACACTATAAACCAAGTGGGCATAAAGGACTTAATAGCTAATAAGAGCTGTTTTTATATTTTGTAACAAGATGTATTTTATTTACGTTTCAGATCTGGTTGTTTCTCAAGAGTCTGTCTGGGTAAACTGACTGTGTTCCTGTGTGATTATGTTAACTAGACTGCCCAAAATCAGATTGTCTGAGTAAACTTTCTTCCCCAGTTAATTAACTTGATATGTTAATCTGTTTGCTTTACTGCTTAACCAATTCCCTCTGTAACCTGAAGATCTGTGACTCTGGAATGCCAGGGTGTATAAATATGTGTGCTGGTTTTAAATAAAATATTAATTTTATGTTCAGACCCCTGAGTTTTGCCTCAGTTCTGTTCACCTCTATAACTTTAGACTGCGGTCAAAGGGAGATACCAGAAGCTATTGCTCTGGATAAAGGAATGTCCAGGACAAGAGGAGTGTTCTGACGGAGGTACTCATTAGGGGTACAGTTGGTCCGTCACAACATGTATATATATACACATATATATATACTTCTCCTTTTCACAAGGTCTTCAGCCTTGCTAATCTACAAAAGGTTATACAGACTGTGCAAAGGTTAGGGTATATATGCTTTAAGATTTAAGGGGATATTTCTCCTAAATCCCCAGGGGAAAGGACAACAGAGAACAATTAAAATCTAAAGCGCCAGTACAGGCAAAATATACCCAAGAAAAAGAGAGCATGCAATTTAGTGTTTATATAAAAAATAATTTATTCTTCAACAAATGTCACAAAAAGAACCTAAAAATAAAAATATGTATAACATGAGATGAAAATCTCCTAGGTATAAATTAAATCTTATACAAGAATTCAGACAATAAAATATGTGATTGGCCATTCTCTATTAAAATGTGAGTAATCTATAAAAGCATTTACACAAGGAAAATTACACATATATTGTAGGTTACTAATGTAAGCAACTAGAACTGTATGTATCAGAATATCAAGCAATTTGTAACACAATATCTATCATCAAATTATCTACTGATAATCTAAGAGTATGTGCGCTAAGTGCATAAACCAAATAGCTTCCGTTAAATATGGCTAAGTCAGCATATCAGTAAAATGTCCACAAAGGTGCAGATGAATATAAGTGATTTACTGGTATCCGTGATTCCTTTAGTGTAGCACAGTGTTTTTTAGTGCTCTAATGGATCCACTAGAAACTACAGGTACCTGTTTAAGTGATCCTTTTAAGTTCAGCTCTTAGAATGGAATGAGCTGTCTTCTTTGTCCGATGTCACCTTTTAGAAGAAAATGCCTCCAAAATAAGACACGCAGTGTAACTGTTTTTGCTGATCTTGAAGCCGCGCTGTAAACCCCAGCTATAAAAAACCATTGGAAAATTCTTAAATCTGATCCTCATTTAGGAGAAAAACTTCCAGATAAACCAAAATTTGTTTATAAAAAAGCAAATAATCTAAAAAGCAAACTTGCACCAACTTTTAAACATAAAAATAACAATACTATTAGAGGGATCTTAGGCGAAAAACTACAAGGGTTTTACCCATGCATATCATGCAAAGCATGTAAACATTCAATTAAAACAAAAAGCTTTAAATCAAACATAACAAAGAAAGAATATAAAATTAAGGAAACCATCAGGTGTATGGACACGAACGTTATCTATCTTATTACATGCAAAAAATGTGAAAAACAGTATGTAGGAGAGACAGAGAGAACACTAAGGGAAAGAATTAGGTAACACCTAAACTCCATAGAAAATTCGGAAAAGGAACGCAATAAAGATCTACCTATCGCGAAACATTTTAGGATGTGTTGCAATAACAATTTGAAATATTTTAACTTCACAGCGATAACTAAATTAAAAGAAAAAAAGAGGGGTGGTAATTTATCCGATGCACTCCTGCAAAAAGAAGCCAAATGGATATTTGAATTACAAACCCTAAAGCCTAAAGGGTTAAACTTAGATTTTAACCTGAACTGCTTCTTAAAAACCTAAATAAAATCAAAATATATTTAAAATTATATCAAAATGTAGTACCTTCTATAAAAATAGAAGCTGGAAATTCTAGAGAAAAGTTATATACAAATCAGTATAAACTGTATTACATTAGTGAAATTATCCCAATCCTCTTTTAAAAACTTTTTTTCAAATTTTATCATATATATTGTTTTCACCACCTTTTTTCCACAAATTTAGACCATTGTGTAGCATTTAGTCCTTACCAAGGACATCTCTGAATTCCAACCTAAATATCTCTACAATTGAGACTAGTTTTTCAAAAATAAACTTTTTTTTTTTTTTTATCATCTTAGATCTTGTATCAACGTTTGTTGAAAATATCTCTTACAATCTTATATAATTAATCAAATTTTAGTTTTCAGAGAGATACTTGTTTATGACTAATTCCAACCTCAATATCTTAAATGTTTAGTTTAACAAAATTAAGTTGTTTTTTTTTTATCATCTTAGTTCTTTTAGCAACGTTTGTTGAAAATATCTCTCATAATCTTATACAATCATTAAATTTTAAATCTCAGAGAAATACATGTTTATGACTAATTATTAGAACTTACCAAATATACAATATCTGAATATACATAAATTCAAGAAATATAATGTTTATAAATGTTTAACAAACATTTCTGAGCCAATTAGACACATATTGGCTGAAGCCAATTAGACACACATTGGCTGAAATTCCTAACCAATTGAAATGGAAGGAGGGCTATTTAAAGCCATAGGATTCAAAGGAGATCAAGCTTGACAAAGGCTGAAGTAATTTCAGCGGAAACGCGTTGCGGATCTCCTAGTGTGCATCAAGAGGAAGAAAAGAAAGGATCAGCTGTAGAGCCGGCACCCCACAGCTCAAACCAGACACTCCCATAATACTAAGCTAATCAGCGCCCTAACCGGTATAGGCGAGAACTGAGCAAGAGACAGAAGTGTTTGTAGCTGGGGTTTACAGCGCGGCTTCAAGATCAGTAAAACAGTTACACTGCTTGTCTTATTTTGGAGGCATTTTCTTCTAAAAGGTGACATCGGACAAAGAAGACAGCTCATTCCATTCTAAGAGCTGAACTTAAAAGGATCACTTAAACAGGTACCTGTAGTTTCTAGTGGATCCATTAGAGCACTAAAAAACACTGTGCTACACTAAAGGAATCACGGATACCAGTAAATCACTTATATTCATCTGCACCTTTGTGGACATTTTACTGATATGCTGACTTAGCCATATTTAACGGAAGCTATTTGGTTTATGCACTTAGCGCACATACTCTTAGATTATCAGTAGATAATTTGATGATAGATATTGTGTTACAAATTGCTTGATATTCTGATACATACAGTTCTAGTTGCTTACATTAGTAACCTACAATATATGTGTAATTTTCCTTGTGTAAATGCTTTTATAGATTACTCACATTTTAATAGAGAATGGCCAATCACATATTTTATTGTCTGAATTCTTGTATAAGGTTTAATTTATACCTAGGAGATTTTCATCTCATGTTATACATATTTTTATTTTTAGGTTCTTTTTGTGACATTTGTTGAAGAATAAATTATTTTTTATATAAACACTAAATTGCATGCTCTCTTTTTCTTGGGTATATTTTGCCTGTACTGGCGCTTTAGATTTTAATTGTTCTCTGTTGTCCTTCAGCCTTGCTAACCCAACGAGAATAAAATGCGATTGCGCTTGCACGTTCTCATTTAGTTTCAACTTGTAATATGAGCACAAGTTAGTGTGGGCACTTATGATGTATTTTTAGGGATTATACCTATTTTATTGTTTAGCTTGAACTCTTAATTTCAGAGAAGGTTCACACAAACTTTTCATTTTGAGATCTTATAGAATCTCACCAAAGAGCTTTAGAGAATCAGGCCCTGGATCTTGAAGGTAACGGCCATTAAAGGGATAGTTTAGAAAAAATTAAACTTTCATAATTCAGATAGAGCAGGCAATTCTAAGGAACTTTCTAATTTACTCCTATTATAATTTTTTTCTTCAGTCTCTTGTTACCTTGCTCTTTCAAATAAAGATACCAAGAGAATGAAGAAAATTTGATAATAGGAGTAAATTAGAAAGTTGCTTAAAAGTGCATGCTCTATTTGAATCATGAAAGTTTAATTTTGACTAGACTATCCCTTTAAGGATTTCCAACACACTATTAAATGTATTTAATTAAGTCCTTGATTAGTTGCATCAGGTGTGCTTGATACAACACCTGTTTTGCATATTTGTGCTGTTGTGAGGGATTCTATTCAGGGGGTTGAATAATTTGAGACTGCAGAATTCATTAAGCGTTGCATTTTCTGTTTATTTTGGGGAAACCACTTGAAGCATTCAATGAGGCCTACTTATCAAGCCGTCAACTTACTTGCATTCGACGGCACTAATACGCTCGCCTGACATCTCCTAATTCGCTGCCACAGGCCTGAATACGTTCTCCATAGTTACCAAAAAAGCTGCACACCAAGTACGGGGCAAGGAGCAGTGGACTGTTGTTAACTAACAGTCATCGATCTCGCTGCTCTTCGGCTGTTTCACAGCTTTATTTGTTTACTGTCACTAAACACCCACACTATACTAAACTGTTTAACCCCTATCCCGCCGCTCCCGGACCCCGCCGCAACTAATTAAAGTTATTAACCTCTAAACCGCCGCTCCAGCAGCCCACCGCCACTCTAATAAACTTATTAACCCCTATTCCTCCGCTCCCGGAGCCCACCGCCACCTACATTATACTTATTAACCCCTAATCTGCTGCCCCCTACACCGCCGCCACCTACATAAAGTTATTAACCCCTATCTTGCCGCTCCCGGAGCCCACCCCAACTAAATAAATGTATTAACCCCTAAACCGCCAGCCCCCCACATCACCATAAACTAAATTAACCTATTAACCCCTAAATCTAACAATCCGCTAACTGTATATTAAATATTAACTCATCCCTATCTTATAATAAATTTAAACTTACTTTTAGATTTAAAATAAACTATATTAAACTAATAATTAACCTATTCTAACTATCATAATAAAATTACATTAAACTATATTAAACGAATAATTAACCTACCTTAACTATTATAATAAAATTACATTAAACTATATTAAACTAATAATTAACCTACCCTAACTATTATAATAATTACATTAAACTATCTTAAATTAATAATTAATTTAACCTAGCTTTTATACTAAAATTACATAAAACTACAAATTAAAATAACTATATTATATATTTAAAAACCTAACCCTACTCAAATAATTTAAATCTACACTAAAAAATTAATAAGTTACCAAAAACTAACAACTAAGTTACAAAAAATAAAAAAGAAATTATCAAAGCTTTAAACTAATTACACCTAATTTAAGGGCCCTATGAAAATAAAAAAGCCCCACCAAAATAAAAAAAACCCTAGCCTACAATAAACTACAAATAGCCCTTAAAAGGGCCTTTTGCGGGGCATTGCCAAAAAGTAATCAGCTCTTTTACCTGTAAAAAAAAATACAAAACCAACCGCCCACACAACCAACCCCCCAAATAAAAAGCTAAAAACTAAAAAAACCTAAGCTCCCCATTGCCCTAAAAAGGGCATTTGGATGGACATTGCCCTTAAAAGGGCATTTAGCTCTATTGCAGCTCAAGTCCTAATCTAAAAACTAAAACCCACCCAATAAACCCTTAAAAAATCCTAACACTAACCCCAGAAGATTTACTTACAGTTTTGAAGATCCGA
The DNA here is from genome assembly GCF_027579735.1 of Bombina bombina. NCBI lineage: Eukaryota > Metazoa > Chordata > Amphibia > Anura > Bombinatoridae > Bombina > Bombina bombina. Next base: position 462,903,389 of record NC_069503.1, read on the forward strand.
CATCCATCCTCCAAGAAGCCGGGAGAAGTCCTCAATGAAGTGGCCGAGTGTCTTGAAGATGAAGCGACTCCATCTTCAAGACATCCGACGTGGAGCATCCTCTTCTTTTCGACGACTACCAATGAATGAAGGTTCCTTTAAATTACGTCATCCAGATAGCGTCCCTTAGATTACGATTGGCTGATAGAATCAATCAGCCAATAGGATTGAGCTTTCATCCTATTGGCTGATCCAATCAACCAATAGGATTGAGCTTGCATTCTATTGGCTGATTGGATCAGCCAATAGGATGAAAGCTCAATCCTATTGGCTGATTGCAACAGCCAATAGGATTTTTTCAACCTTAATTCCTATTGGCTGATAGAATTCTATCAGCCAATCGGAATCTAAGGGACGCCATCTTGGATGACGTCATTTAAAGGAACCTTCATTCATCATTAGTCGTCGGAAAGAAGAAGATGCTCCACGTTGGATGTCTTGAAGATGGAGCCGCTCCGCGCTGGATGGATGAAGATAGAAGATGCCGTCTGGATGAAGACTTCTGCAGGCTTGGATGAAGACTTCGGCCGCTTCGTTGAGGACTTCTCCCGGCTTCTTGGAGGATGGATGTCGGCTCTTCAAAACTGTAAGTAAATCTTCTGGGGTTAGTGTTAGGATTTTTTAAGGGTTTATTGGGTGGGTTTTAGTTTTAGATTAGGACTTGGGCTGCAATAGAGCTAAATGCCCTTTTAAGGGCAATGCCCATCCAAATGCCCTTTTCAGGGCAATGGGGAGCTTAGGATTTTTTAGTTAGCTTTTTATATGGGGGGTTGGTTGTGTGGGTGGCGGGTTTTACTGTTGGGGGGGTATTTGTATTTTTTTTTACAGGTAAAAGAGCTGATTACTTTGGGGCAATGCCCCGCATAAGGCCCTTTTAAGGGCTATTTGTAGTTTATTGTAGGTTAGGGTTTTTTTTATTTTGAGGGGTCTTTTTTATTTTCATAGGGCCCTTAGATTAGGTGTAATTAGTTTAAAGCTTTGATCATTTTTTTTATTTTTTGAAATTTAGTGTTTATTTTTTGTGTAGCTTAGTGTTTGTTATTTTTTATAACTTAGTTGTTAGTTTTTGGTAACTTAGTAATTTTTAGTGTAGATTTAAATTATTTGAGTAGGGTTAGGTGTTTAAATATATAATATAGCTATTTTAATTTGTAGTTTTATGTAATTTTAGTATAAAAGTTAGGTTAGATTAAGTTTTATTTTAATATAGTTTAATGTAATTTTAGTTTAAAAATTAGGTTGGATTAATTATTAATTTAATATAGTTTAATGTAATTTTATTATAATAGTTAGGGTAGGTTAATTATTAATTTAATATAGTTTAATTTAATTTTATTATAATAGAATAGGTTAATTAATAGTTTAATATAGTTTAATTTAAATCTAAAGGTAAGTTTAAATTTATTATAAGATAGGGATGAGTTAATATTTAATATACAGTTAGCGGGTTGTTAGGTTTAGGGGTTACTATGTTAATTTAGTTTATGGCGATGTGGGGGGCTGGCGGTTTAGGGGTAAATACATTTATTTAGTTGCTGTGGGCTCTGGGAGCGGCAAGATAGGGGTTAATAACTTTATGTAGGTGGCGGCGGTGTAGGGGGCAGCAGATTAAGGGTTAATAAGTATTTTGAAGGTGGCGGCAGTGGCGGGGCGGCAGATTAGGGGTTAATAAGTATAATGTAGGTGGTAGTGGTGTAGGGGGCGGCAGATTAGGGGTTAATAAGTATAATGTAGGTGGAGGCGGTGTAGGGGGTGGCAGATTAGGGGTTAATAAGTATAATGTAGGTGGCGGCAGTGTAGGGGGCAGCAGATTAGTGGTGTTTATACTCGGGGTACATGCTAGGGTGTTAGGTGTAAACATTACTTTATTCTCCCATAGGAATCAATGGGATATCGGGCAGCAGCGAACATAAGCTTTCGCTGCTTTCAGACTCCCATTGATTCCTATGGCATCCGCCACCTCCAGGGCGGCTGATTGAAAACCAGGTACGCTGGGCCGGAATAGTGGCGAGCGTACCTGCTAGTTATTTGTTAACTAGCAAAAGTAGTCAGATAGTGCAAAATTTGCATTCAGAACATTTGTAGTGACGTAAGCATCGATCTGTGTCGGACTGAAACTGGCGGATCGTATGTTACGTCACAAAATTCTACTTTTGCCGGTCTGTAGCCTTTGATAAATAAGGCGAATCAAGCTCTCCACAATTACGCTGCGGATTTCCAGTGTATTTGCGGTTGATAAATAGGCCCCATTGTGTTGGGCTAGTTCAATTGTTTTTCTTTGACTTGTTCACTGCAAACAGCTGAAAGTCTGTACATTTTGACAATAAACCTGATATCTAATGGGGGTTGAATAATTTTGATAACAACTGTATCTATACCTATATAAAGTTATATTGTACCAACATACCATCATATATATATACATACATACATACATATACAGAAATTTGTATTTATAATTAAATAGAACATAAAAAAAAAAAATTATGTGAATTTAGTGTAATTTATATATACATATATTATAGCGAGTTTTCTTACTGTTACTCCTCCCCCGGTCTACTTCCTTATTTTACTCTAATGACGTAGCGATCCTAAGATGAAGCTGACCGCATCACTTCAGTGCTCGTGCACAACACCGGCTTCGATCTGCGCATGCGTATTATATCGCCAGTCGCGCATGCATACACATTTTCAGTCCGTTGCCTTAATGGGCATATGGTTAAACGATAGTTACCTGATTTTCACAATATAAAATGACAGTCTAATTTTTCCTGCTTTGTTCGCTTGCGATCGGTATTGACTGAGACAATGTAACTAATTCAGAGAGACAGGCTAATACGCAGGCGCATATCATGCACGAGCATGACGACTAGGAGGACAAACGCAGTTACACGCATGCGCGATTGTGAATTATGACGCGGGTAAAAAGGGGCAGGACGCCACGGGGGAAGTGAAGGAATTGGATGAGAAAAGTTGAAAATCTGTCAATCAAAAGACGGACAATGTCGGGCGGACTATAGCAGCAATACGGAGGGTAAATATAAATGAAAAAATGAAACGAAAGGCAAATTTTTATAAGTTTTGATGAATGAACATTATACTTTTTTCATTTGATAATTATTATACTGTAATCTAGAGCGGCGGACTTGAACTTCACTTTAAAAACCCATTCTAAGTCAGAAATGTATTTCCTACATACATATACTAGAATATAACTAATTTACTAAAGATAAAGTAAATGTTATAGTAAACATGCACCATATTCTCCTCATTCCACCAAAATTCAAAAATACTGTCTAACTAAGAAGCAAAGAGAGAAGGGAGAGAGATAAGGGGTAATAAGACACAGGGTTCTCAGCAGGCACAGGTATTGGCTTTCAAGAACCAGGTGAGCATGCGAAGGTGCAAGGTAAGTATGCTTGGTCTCTGGAGCAAGGTGAGCATATACAGGTACAAGGTTTGTATGCTTGGTCACTGGAGCAAGGTAAGCATGCATAGGTATCAGGTAAGTATGCTTGGTCTCTGGAGCAAGGTGAGGATTTGCAGGTACAAAGTAAGTATGCTTGGTCTCTGTGGCAAGGTGAGCATTCACAGGTACAAGGTAAGTATGCTTGGTCTCTGGAACAAGGTGAACATATGGAGGTACAAGGTTTGTATGCTTGGTCTCTGGAATAAGGTGAGCATTTTCAGGTACACGGTAAGTATGCTTGGCCTCTTGAACGAGATGAGCATACACAGGTATCAGGTAAGTATGCTTGGTCTCTGGAACAAGGTGAGCATGCACAGGTATCAGGTAAGTATGCTTTGGCCTCTGGGACAAGGTGAGCATACACAGGTACAAGGTTTGTATGCTTGGTCTCTGGAGTAAAGTGAGCATACACAGGTATCAGGAAAGTATGCTTGGTCTCTGGAATAAGGTGAGCATTCGCAGGTACAGGGTAAGTATGCTTGGCCTCTGGAACAAGATGAGCATACATAGGTATCAGGTAAGTATGCTTGGTCTCTGGAGCAAGGTGAGCATGCACAGGTATCATGTAAGTATGCTTGGCCTCTGGGACAAGGTGAGCATACACAGGTACAAGGTTTGTATGCTTGGTCTCTGGAGTAAAGTGAGCATACACAGGTATCAGGTAAGTATACTTGGTCTCTGGAGCAAGGTGAGAATATGCAGGTACAAGGTAAGTATGTTTGGGCTTTCAGGAACAAGGTAAGGCAATAACTCAGCCCAGAATGATGTGCTGAGTGAGCTTTTATAGGAACTCCCTTCAGGTGGGAGTTCCAGTAATTTAGAAGTGGCCCCTTTAATTCTAGGCAGTGCGCAGCTGCGCGCAACATAGAAAACTGCAACCACAGCTGAAGGAGAAGAGTCCCGGCGTCCCTCCACCTGGGAAATTGAGGCTGAAGACTTTAATTTTGGCGTCTGCTAGGACCAGGCGCGGAGCGGTGTTGAGCTTCTGTAAGTCCCTTATACACACCTCTAAAAGGGACATTGTAAATTTGATTTTTCTTTGCATAAATGTTTTGTAGATGATCTGTTTATATAGTCCATTTGGGGGTGTTTGTGTAAAAATGTATAGTTTTGCTTATTTTTAAATAACATTGTGCTGATTTTCAGACTTCTAACCAAGCCCCAAAGTTTTGAATGTATACTGATTAGGGATGGGCAAATGTGTTTATATTCAAATTAGAATGTTATAACTAATGTTATTGTAGAAATTCGATTTACATAATCGAATGTTGATAAGAATGAAATTCTTAAATATTCTATAATCGAATGCTATTTACAGTTTTCGAATGTCACTTTCAATTTAGAATGTTCATAATTAGTGTGAATGTCCACATTCGAAATTTCGAATGTAACATTCAAAATTTTGAATGTAACATTCGATTTAATACTATTCAGAGATTCAATAGTTCATGTGGTAGGGAATTTAGTAAATAGATACATAATAGATACAAATATATTAATTTGAATGTTTCTATTTTGAATATTGCATAATTCAAATATTACATTTAAAGAAAGCATTAAAAATACTATTACAAATATATAAATTAGAATTTTTCGAATTCAAATACTGCATAATTTGAATCGGAAAATTAGAAAAATTCAAATCAAATATTACATTTAAACAAAGCATTAGAAATACTATTACATATAAAAAAAAAAAAAAAAAAAAAAAAGACCAGCTCTCTCTCACCCTTCTCCCCCACACCTCACCCCCCCACAATCATCTCCGCCTAGTGGCCTTCACCAAGATGCTCACTCAATCCATGATTGTGGGAAAACATTTAATAAGGTCAATTCCGCAAAGCTAACGGATAACAAAAATGGAGAAAGAATCCGTTTTTGCAGAGAACTTGAGTAGGTTAAAATAACTGGAGTCCATCTCCATAGGAAGTTCTTAATCCTTTTCTCAGAGGCATCCTGGAGATGATATGCTTCAAAAACAATTTGATCTTAGAGAATTTTAAGAACCATAGACACCCCCGATGCCCGCCTAGCTTTCCAATTTTTAAGTATACAGTATCTAACTGTGAGGATAATGGTATTTAAGCTATCTATGGAAGTATTGTTAAAGGAGTTTTGTGGAGAGAATAAAAAAATAACATCCTCTGAATCTGATGATAACCCTATTGTTGTTTTGTATAATTTATTAAACCAAAAAATAATTTTCAGCCATAATTGTCTAGCTTTAGGGCATGTCCAGAACATGTGAAGTGTGTCTGCCCTATCATTTGAACAACGAGGACATACACTAGCCGAGGTTATATAAAACCTTGATATTTTCAATGGGGAAAGATAGAAATTATTAATCAGTTTCATATGTGATTCCTTCCAGCTCATAGAAACTTTGCCCTTGCATAATGAATCAAAACTCTGTTTGATTCTTCCATGGTCTACTGAAGGAATTGTTGGTAGCCAGAAATTACAGATATTATCCCTATAGAGCAGACTCTGTTTAGTCAGCATCAAGGATATCGAGGAATCCTCCATTACAAATTTTTGTATACAGAGCTTAATATCAGCCCATGTTGATATTTTTTTTTTATTCCCCCCCCCCCCCCGAATCTTGATGCTGAACTATACATCCTAGGCAGAAGGAATAGGTGTAGATTCGGAGCTGCGTCTCCGTAGATCCTCGTTGTTATTTTGGAAGCTGTGTCTTCATAAATGTATTTCTTTATTCTTTATGTCTTGGCTATTTGTTTTGATTTGTTTGTACTGTATCTGTCATCAAGGTTTAAGGTATAGGTGACGTTTGGGAGCTGCGACTCTCTGAATCTCTTTATTACTACGGAAGCTGCGTCTCCATGAATTTCCGCTGTATGTATGGTTTTTTTTTTATTATTATTATTTTTCTCTGTTTGTTATAATGTTCTGTTGTGTGCAGAAAAAAAAAGGAAATAAATAAATTTAAAAAAAAAAAGAAATACTATTACATTAAACGAATGTTAGAATGTTATTTTCATTTTTCGAATGTTGTGAAATTTTTGCCTATCCCTAATACTGATGTATAAAAACTTCACATTGCTTTTGTTTGTATAATGGGCCTTTTCCTATGCAGAGGAGGGGAGAGGGGGGTCTGCTCTCAGCCCCTTTCAATGGGTGTTCCAGACTAATCTCATCAACAGTGCTAAATTGGGAGCTTCTAAGTAAGTTTTTAAAAAGTTTAATATTGGATTTTAATGTCAGTATCTGTTCATATTCTTCTTTACAGTAGTGTCTATTACAGTACATGCAGCTAAATTAAAATTGATGTATACTGCCCCTTTAAGGTTACAGGAAAGCTTTAGTCATATAAAACCTTTGTTCATTATGCAAAAAATGTGACATTAACCTATTGTCATCACACTACAGTATATCCTCAGCACTCAGTATCCATATGAATGTCATATCTATCTTCGTAGCATATACATATACTAAGTTGTTTTGACTTCAGTACAACAACTTCTACAAATAGTATTATATACTATTTTAATTTTCATATTTGTAAGTCACACTGTCATGATTGTCACTAACAGTACTGGCATCTTTTAAACTCGGTATTCAAAGGATATTGCTTAATCATGACTTTCATACAGGTAGATTAAGAGTTGTGCGTTTGTGTTTTAATGCTGAAAAAATGGTCATTTTAGCGTTATAACAGCAATGCAGTCATTATAAGTCTTGTCGGTATAGCTGTACCGCAAGCGTTTTGGCCTGTAACGCAACGTCAGTCCCGCACCCAAAAAAAATGAAGTTTTTTCATGGGACTTCCATAGTGCTGACCTTACAAGTTCTGGGGTGAGGCTAAAATGCTTGCATTACACCCTATAACGACAAGATCCGTACCGCCATCTGAGAGCAGTAGTTATGAGTTTTATGCAACAAAACTGTTACATAAAACTCATAACTAAACTGTTACAAAGTACACTAACACACATAAACAACCTATTAACCCCTAAACCGAGGTCCTCCCGCATCGAAAACACTATTTTAAAGTTATTAACCCCTAATCTTCCGCACCCGACAGCGCCGCCACTAATAAAATTTATTAACCCTTATTCTGCCACTCCAAGACATTGTCACCACTATACTAAAGTTATTAACCCCTATTCCCCCCTATTCCCCCACACCCCAACATCGCCCACACTATAATAAAGTTATTAACCCCTATTCCGCCACTCTCCGACATCGCCGCCACTAAATAAAGCTATTAACCCCTAAACCACCAGCCCCCCACATCGCAACAATCTAAATTAAACTATATTAACCCCTAAATCTAACCCCAACATTCCCTAACTTTAACATAATTAAAAAAGAGCTAAATTAAAGTTACAATTATTAACTAAATTATACCTATTTAAAACTAAATACATACAGTACTTACTTTTGAAATAAAACCTAAGCTAGCTACAGTTATATTTAAGCTAGCTTAGGTTTTATTTTTATTTCACAGGTAAGTATGTATTTATTTTAACTAGGTAGACTAGTTAGTAAATAGTCATTAACTATTTACTTACTACCTAGTTTAAAAAAATACAAACTTACCTGTGAAATAAAACCTAACCTGCCTTACACTAAAACCTAACATTACAAAAATAAAAAAATAAAATTGCAAAAAATAACAAACAAAACTATCCAAAATAAAAAAATTATTCCTATTCTAATACCCTGTTTAAAAAAAATAAACACCCGAAATAAAAAACCCTAATCTATAATAAACTACCAAGAGCCCTTAAAAGGGCCTTTTGTGGGGCATTGCCCTAAAGAAATTAGCTATTTTTCTACAAAAGAAAAACAAACACCCCCTAACAGTATACAAACCTCCACCCACAAACCCACAAAATAAAAATAAAGTAAAACCTAATCTACCCATTGCCCTGAAAAGGGCATTTATATGGGCATTGCCCTTAAAAGGGCATTCAGCTCTTTTGCTGCCCATTACAAATAAAAATGGTTATATTAAAAACAAAAAACCCACCCCAAAAAGAAAAAAAAAATTACACAAATAACAAACGAATTATCAAAAATAATAACAATTATTCCTATTCTAATACCCCTTTAAAAAAATAAATAAATAAAAGAAACAGACGGCCAGATTACAAGTTTTTCATTTTGAGCTGTGCGGTGCTAATGAGCAGTTTTCACTCACCGCTCACTTACCTACGGCGCTGGTATTACAGGTTTTTACAAACCCGGAGTTAAAAGGCAAGAAGTGAGCGTTGAGCAAAATTGTGCTCCTTACCGCACTCCAATACCAGCGCTGCTTAAGTCAGCGGTGAGCTGGTCGTACGTGCTCATCCACGATTTCCCCATAGGAATTAACGGGGAGAGCCGGCTGAGAAAAAGTCTAACACCTGCAAAAAACAGCGTAAAAATCAGTAACGCAGCCCCATCGATTCCTATGGGGAAATAAAATTTATGTTTACACCTAACACCCTAACATGAACACCGAGTCTAAACACCCCTAATCTTACACTTATTAACCCCTAATCTGCCGCTCTGGACACCGCCGCCACCTACATTATACTTATTAACCCCTAATCTGCTGCCCCCAACATCGCCGACACCTACATTATATTTATTAACCCCTAATCTGCTGCCCCCAATGTCGCCGCAACCTACCTACACTTATTAACCCCTAATTTGCCGCGCCAACGTCGCCGCCACTATAATAAACATATTAACCTAAACCCATATTAACCTAAACCGCTGCACACCCGCCTTGCAAACATTAGTTAATAATTATTGACCCCTAATCTTCTATTCCATCACTGCCACCTACCTACATTTATTAACCCCTAATCTGCCACCCCCAACGTCGCTGTTTCTATACTAAATGTATTAACCCCTAAATCTAAGTCTAACCCTAACCCTAACACCCCCTAACTTAAATATAATTTAAATAAATCTAAAAAAAATACTATAATTAGCTAAATTATTCCTATATAAAACTAAATATTTACCTATAAAATAAACCCTAAGCTAGCTACAATATAACTAATAGTTACATTGTAGCTAGCTTAGGGTTTATTTTTATTTTACAGGCAAGTTTGTATTTATTTTAACTATGTAGAATAGTTATTAAATAGTTATTAACTATTTAACAACTACCTAACTAAAATAAATACAAAAGTACCTGTAAAATAAATCCTAACCTAAGTTTCAATAACACCTAACACTACACTACAATTAAATAAATTAACTAAATTAAATACAATTACCTAAATTAAATTAAATTACCTAAAGTAAAAAAAAACAACACTAAATTACAGAAAATAATAAACAAATAACAAGATATTTAAACTAATTACACCTAATCTAATAGCCCTATCAATATAAAAAAGCCCCCCCCCCCAAAAAATAAAAAAAAACCCTAGCCTAAACTAAACTACCAATAGCTCTTAAAAGGGCCTTTTGCTGGGCATTTCCCCAAAGTAATCAGCTCTTTTAGCTTTAAAAAAAATACAAACAACCCCCCAACAGTAAAACCCACCACCCACAAAACCAACCCCCCAAATAAAATACTATCTAAAAAAACCTAAACTCCCCATTGCCCTAAAAAGGGCATTTGGATGGGCATTGCCCTTAAAAGGGCAGTTAGCTCTTTTGCGGCCCAAAGTCCCTAACCTAAAAATAGAACCCACCCAATACACCCTTAAAAAAACCTAACACTAACCCCCTGAAGATTGACTTACTGTTCTGAAGATCCGACATCCATCCTCAAGGAAGCGGCAGAAGTCTTCATCCAACCGGGCCGAAGTCCTCAACGAAGCCGGGAGAAGTCTTCATCCAAGCCGGGCGAAGTGGTCCTCCAGACAGGCAGAAGTGTTTATCCAGACGGCATCTTCTATCTTCATCCATCCGACGCGGAGCAGCTCCTCTTCAAGACATCCGATGCGGAGCATCCTCTTCATCTGACGGACTAACGATGAATGAAGATACCTTTAAGTGATGTCATCCAAGATGGCGTCCCTTAGATTCCGATTCGCTGATAGAATTATATTAGCCAATCGGAATTGAGGTAGAAAAAAACCTATTGGCTGATGCAATCAGCCAATAGGATTGAGCTTGCATTCTATTGGCTGTTCCAATCTGTTTTTTTGGCTGTTCCAGTCTGTTTTTTCTACAAGTAAAAGAGCTGATTACTTTGGGGCAATGCCCCGCAAAAGGCCCTTTTAAGGGCTATTGGTAGTTTAGTTTAGGCTAGGATTTTTTTTATTTTGGGGGGGCTTTTTTATTTTGATAGGGCTAATAGATTAGGTGTGATTAGTTTAAATATCTTGTAATTTGTTTGTTTATTATTTTCTGTAATTTAGTGTTTGTTTGTTTTTTTGTACTTTAGCTAATTTAATTTAATATAGGTAATTGTATTTAATTTAGTTAATTTATTTAATTGTAGTGTAGTGTTAGGTTTTATTGTAACTTAGGTTAGGATTTATTTTACAGGTACTTTTGTCTTTATTTTAGCTCGGTAGTTATTAAATAGTTAATAACTATTTAATAACTATTCTACCTATTTAAAATAAATACAAACTGCAAAATAAAAAAAAAACCTAAGCTAGCTACAATGTAACTATTAGTTATATTGTAGCTAGCTTATGGTTTTATTTTATAGGTAAGTATTTCGTTTTATATAGGAATTATTTAGGTAATTATAGGAATTTTATTTAGATTTATTTAAATTATATTTCAGTTAGGGGTTGTTAGGGTTAGGGTTAGACTTAGGTTTAGGGGTTAATACATTTAGTATAGTGGCGGCGACGACGTTGGGGCGGCAGATTAGGGGTTAATAAATGTAGGTAAGTGGCGGCGATGTTAGGGACGGCAGATTAGGGGTTAATAATATTTAACTAATGTTTGCAAGGAGTGTGGCAGTTTAGGGGTTAATATGTTTATTATAGTGGCGGCGACGTTGGGGGCGGCAGATTAGGGGTTAATAAGTGTAGGTAGGTTGCGGCGACATTGGGGACGGCAGATTAGGGGTTAATAAATATAATGTAGGTGTCAGCGATGTTGGGGGCAGCAGATTAGGGGTTCATAAATATAATGTAGGTGGCCGCGGTGTCCGGAGTGGCAGATTAGGGGTTAAAAATTTAATTTTAGTTTTTGCTATGCGGGAGGGCCTTGGTTTAGGGGTTAATAGGTAGTTTATAGGTCTTAGTGTACTTTTTAACACTTTAGTTATGAGTTTTATGTTACAGCGTTGTACCATAAAACTCTTAACTACTCACTTTTAAATGCGTTAGGACTCTTGACGGGGTAGGGTGTACCGCTCACTTTTTGGCCTCCCAGGACAGACTTGTAATACCGGCGCTATGGAAGTCCCATAGAAAAAAGACTTTACGAAGTTTACATAAGTCGTTTTCCGGTAAGGCCAAAGAAGTGTGCGGTACACTCTTATTGCTGCTTTTTTACCTTAACGCACAACTCGTAATCTAGACGAAAATCTATAATAAACTACCAATAGCCCTTAAAAGGGCCTTTTGTACGGCATTGCCCTAAAGAAATCAGAAAAATACAAAGACCCACTAACATTACAAAACCCTACCCCCCAAAAACACAAAATAAAAAAAAAACTATCTAAAAAACCTAATCTACCCATTGCTCTGAAAAGGGCATTTGTATGGACATTGCCCTTAAAAGAGCATTAAGCTCTTTTTCTTGCCCTTAAATGGGCATTCAGCTATTTTAAGAACTGCCCAAACCCTAATCTAAAAAAAAACCCCACCCCAAAAAACCTTGAAAAAACATAACACGAACCCCTCTTTAGGTACTCACAGTTGCTGAAGTCCCGCTTGAATGATATTTATCCCGGCGGCTCCATCTTCATCCATCTCGGGACGGGCATCTTCTTCATCCCTGGGGAGTCGGAGCGGTCGATGGGCGGAGGCGAAGGTCCAAGGTGGAGGTCCATGCGGAAGTCCATTGATCTGACGTGGAGGTCCTCTTCATGCGATCGTCCGCCGCACACTGAGGATTGAAATGCAAGGTACCCCTTTAATACTGGAGGTACAATTAAATTCCTATTGGCTGAAAATTTTGAATCAGCCAATAGGAATTAGGGCTGCTAAAATCCTATTGACTGTTCAAATCAGCTAATAGGATTTAAGCAGCTCTTATTCTATTGGCTGATTCAAATTTTTCAGCCAATAGGAATGCAATGGTACCCCAAGTATAAAAGGGGTACCTTGCATTTCAATCCTCAGTGTGTGATGGACGATCGCATGGGTATTGGAATAGGAATAAAAAAAATTTTAAAACATTTTTATTGAGGTTATAAACATAGGTAAATACAGAGTTGTCATACATCAAAAATCATCAGTCACAACATATGGTAACAGGATTGAAATCACATCAAATAACAACATTTATGATAACCTGACCATATAAATACTCTATAGTCACATACATGAATAAACAAACAGTTTGCGAAAGGCATCCCTGTATAGGCTTAATGCAGACATGATGTGCAATATAATTGACCATTATTATTATAGACTATGTATGGCAGATTAAAACTAATAGCTAACCTTACATTTTCTAAATATAATATGATTAAGTATCCCTTATAAGGACCTCATGAGAGTAAGAAATTTCCCTTACTGACTAGCAGGGGCCTCTCTTGGGCCACACAATAAAGATAACAAATGCCAATGGGAAGGTTTATGGATAAGGTCCAGCTTCAAGAAAACTCCCAACAGGGGAAAGAGAACCCACAAAGTAAAGCAAAAAAAAAAAGAAAAAACAAAGCATATTGAAAAAGTACAGGTCTGAAGAGTAGCCGCATATTAAACATAGACTCTAGAGATTCAGTGTTATATTGCAACAATTTTCTGGGAAGATGAGGGGAGTTGGTCTCAGTCATTTTTGTTCTGAGCCAAGTGTATAATTTGGATCTTGGTAATGACAAATGCAACAAACACAGTTTATAACTTGAATATATAAATCATGGGTACATCAGACTTGTGGGCGATGTTGGGGTGCCGGGGAATAGGGGTTAATAACTTTAGTATAGTGGTGGCGATATTGGGAGCTGCAGATTAGGGGTAAATAGATTTATTTCAGTGGCAGCGATATCGGGAGCGGCAGATTAAGGGTTAATAACATTATGTAGGTGTCGGCGATGTTGGGGGCAGCAGATTAGGGGTGTTTATACGTGGGGTTTATGCAGGGCCGGCCCTAGCCATTGCGGGGCTCAAGGCAGGATGACAAAATGGGGCCCCCTTTCTCCCCGCCCCAACCCTGCCAAATCTCTGCCCCAACCCCGCCCAATATCCGCCCAATCTCTGTCCCCAACCCCGCCTAATCTCCGCCCGCCATCTTTTAAAATAAAAAAAAAATAGAAGAAAAATCATTTAAGGTAATGCACAACATTTTATATATATAAAAAAAACATATAAATCCACTAATGTGGAGCACTATAGCATTGTAGATATTGCAATATACCATTTGTACTATTGGAACAACGGTTAATGTATATAATGAAGAATTATGCTGACAATTAGGAACAGTTGAGTTGAACTGGGCCTTATTTTTATCTGTTTTCTTATGATAACAAGAACATTACAGAGATGCCAGGGCAGGCCCTAGAATGAAGGTCCCTAGACAGAATGACAGCGCGGGGCCTCTACCCAGAACAAAAAATACTTAAAAGAAATGGGGCAATGCACTGTACCACACAAACACACAGATATAATACAGACACAGAGATACTATACACATACATCCACACACTCAGACACATACACAGGTGTATACACACAACACACAGCCCACACACCACACACACAGCCCACACACCACACACACAGCCCACACACCACACACAATAAAATAAATGATGCCCCCAGCAATAAAATGAAGCCCCCAGCAATAAAATAAAGCCCCCAGCAATAAAATAAAGCCCCCCTGCAATAAAATGATGCCCCAGCCCCACAGTCTGCAATAAAATGATGCCCCCAACAAAAATATGTTGCCCCAAGCCCCCTGCAATAAAATTATGCCCCAGCCCCACTGCAATAAATGATGCCCCCAGCTCCACTGCAATAAATGATGTCCCCAGCAATAAAATGAAGCCCCCTTGAAATAAAATGATGCCCAGTCCCCCTGCAAAAAAATGATGCCCCCAGCAATACAATTATGTCCCAGCTCCCCTGCAATAAAATGATGCCCCAACAAAAATATGATGCCCCCAGACCCCTGCAATAAATGATGCCCCCAACAATAAAATGAAGACCCCAGCCCCACTGCAATAAATTATGCTCCCAGACCCACTGCAATAAATGATGCCCCCAGCAATAAAATGATGCCTCAGCAAGACCCACTGCAATAAATGATGCCCCCAGCAATAAAATGATGCCCCAGCAATAAAATGATGCCCCCAGCCCCTGCAATAAAATGATGCCCCAGCTCCCCTGCAATAAAATGATGCCCCCAACAAAAAGATGATGCCCCAAACCCACCTGCAATAAATGATGCCCCCAGCAATAAAATAATGCCCCAGTCCCACTGCAATAAATGATGCCCCCAGCCCTACTGCAATAAAATGATGCCCCCAGCCCCACTGCAATAAAATAATGCCCCCAGCTCCCCTGGAATAAAATGATTCCCCCAACAAAAAGATGATGCCCCAAGCCCCCTGCAATTAATGATACCCCCAGCAATAAAATGATGCCCACAGCCCACTGCAATAAATAATGCCCCCAGCCCCACTGCAATAAATTTTGCCCCCAGCAATAAAATGAAGCCCCCCCTGCAGCAATAAAATGATGCCCAGTCCCCCTGTAATAAAATGATGCCCCCTGCAATAAAATCATGCCCCCAGCCCCCCTGCAAAAAAATGATGTCCCAGCAACCTTGCAAAAAAAATGATGCCCCAGCCCCCCTGCAAAAAAATGATGCCCCCAGCAATACAAGTATGCTTCATCTCCCCTGCAATAAAATGATGCCCCCAACAAAAAATATGATGCCCCCAACAAAAATATGATCATGTCCCCAGGCCCCCAGCAATAAAATGAATACCCTTGCTGCAATAAAATGATGCCCCAGACCCCTTCAATTGCCCCCAGCAATAAAATTATGCCCCAGCCCCCTTCAATTGCCCCCCAGTCCCCTGCAATAAAATGCTGCCCCCATGGAGCTCTGCAGCTGAGCTGCTTACCATGATTCATGATGGCCATGGGATGATGATCATGAATTCACTGTCACGCAGCCAGCCAGCCCTGGCCCTCTACTCGTCCTCGGTCCGAGTCCGACAGTCCCACACTCGGCTCCCACGCCACAATCTCTCCACTCTGCCTCCCTCTCGACTCTGCTGCTCATCCTCCAGACTCCTCCCACCGGAGTCCCACAGCTCACCACTCCGCTCCTGACAACATTGAGTGGCGCCAATTTAAAAATAGCAGCAAAAATTTTTGAAAATGTAAAAATTTTTTATTGCACAGCACCGGCGTGGCATGGCCTCCCTTAGCACTGGGCCCGAGGCGACCGCCCTCGCCGCCACACCCTAAGGCCGGCCCTGGGTTTATGTTAGGGTGTTAGGGTTTAAATGTAACTTTTTTTCCCCAAAGACATCAATGGGGCTGCGTTACAGAGCTTTTCATTCCGCGATCGCAGTGTTTTTTCTAACATTCTCTTCCCATTGATGTCTATGTGGAAAGCGTGCACAAGCACGTCAAAACAGCGCTTGTAGTTTGTGCGGTATGGAGCTCAACACAACCATAACGCATGCACAAGCCGGCTTTTCTAAAACTTGTAATAGCAGCGCTATGGAGGGTGAAATAACGCAACTTTTGTTGAGTTTGTTAAATACCCTCTATAGTGCAAAACTTGTAATCTAGGTGATAGTTAACTATTGCAATTCAATCTGCTAACCCATCTTAATGCATATTTTAGTTTGTTATGATGGGCTCTTTTTATTTTTTTATGCTATAAGGTCACTTTGCAACTTTCACAAGGATTGCTATGAACAAGGTTTATTTCTGTTATTTGTTAACGGCTCATTTCCATTTTGACATAAATTGTAAACAAGATGGCAAGGTGCAAGTAAAATATTATTTTTTACAGGATTTTAACTTTTTTGAAACAGTAATTCATTACCCTCTGCCTTGCTGCTTTGTATATTGCTAAGAGACCCTTAAACAAGATTGCATCTTTGTGAATGGAGTTTTATAGGGGATGTGCCTCCATGCACGCTAAGTCCAAACTCGTTCATGACAGTGACTACATTACTGAACTGACGGTCACGAATGCTTGTTCAAGTTTCCAACTTCACTGATGCAGGAACTGTCATGAACAAGTTTGGACTTAGGGGGCGATTTATTAAGGGCCAAATGGCCCTGAATGCCCCTGTTTCTCACTGGAAACAGGAGTTAAGAAGCAGGGGTCTTAAGCCTGCTGGTCCTTAACTCATACGCCTTCTCTGAGGCTGCAGACATCAATCCGTCTGATCTCATACAATCGAGTTGATTGACACCCCCTGCTAGCGAATTAATCTGCAGGGGACGGCATTGCACAAGTAGTTCACCAGAACTGCTTGTCAAATGTTAAATGCCAACAGTTAATGCTGTCTGCATTCAGCAATGTTGGGCGGACATGATCCTCTATAGCGGATCATGTCCGACTGTTAATAAATCGGCCCTTTAGTGTGCATGGAGGCTAGGTCCTTGTAAAAACACATTAATGAAAGCACAATCTTATTTAAGGGTCTCTTGGAAAGATACAAAACAGCAAGGCAGCAGGTCATAAATTAATATTTGAAAAAACTAAATTTTACATGTTTTGTATAGAAACTCATAGTCGCCATCTTGTTTACAGTTCACACAAAAATGGAAATAGGCCTTTAAGAAACACTAGAAATAATTTTTTTCTAAAACAATCCTTGTGAAAGTTGAAAAGCAACCATATAGCGATTGAAAAATAGTGCCCATCCTATTAACCTAACATGCATTTAGGTGGGTTAGCAGTGGTACGACAGAAACAGAATGCAGTAGTAATTAAAGGGACAGTGACCACCAGAATTTTTGTTGTTTAAAAAGAAAGATAATCCCTTTATTACCCATTCCCCAGTTTTGCATACCCAACACTATTATAGAAATACACTTTTTACCTCTGTGATTAACTTGTATCTATGCTTCTTCAAACTGCCCCCTTATTTTAGTTCTTTAGACAGACTTGCATTTTAGCCAATCAGTGCTCACTCCAGGGTAACTTCATGTGCATTAGCTCAATGTTATCTATATGAAACACATGAACTAATGCCCTCTAGTGGTCAAAATGCATTCAGATTAGAGGCAGTCTTCAAGGTCTAAGAAATTAGCATATGAACCTCCTAGGGTTAGATTTCAACCAAGAATACCAATAGAACAAACCAAAATTGGTGATAAAAGTAAATTGGAAAGTTGTTTAAAATTGCATTCTGTATTTAAATCATGAAAGTCTTTTTTGGACTTGAATGTCCCTTTAAGTGTTCTCCTTGAAATACCCTATTTTAAAGGAGCTGGTACTGTTAGTAACAAACATGAGTGCAAGTGAGTCTTACAATCAAATATGAAAATGAAATGTAAAAAGATGCCATCTGCAGATGTTGTTGTCCTAAAGTGAATTTTCCTGCAAATCCCCTTAGCTGTACATGATATCACATAGTCAACACATACACGTATGTTTATGTCCCTATACATATATAAATGTGTGCCCAGTTGACTGTATACAGCCTCTCTAATAGGGATGAATAGAGGTTTAATAAATCAATACAGTATGTATTAATAAACCTCTGGAATGTCTCTATAGACAGATTGGAATTAGCCATGAAATAGTTTTCAAGAGGTCCAAAAAGCCCTTTCAAGGAGTTATCAAGTGCCTTGAGCTGCTGAATTCGAAAAGCCAAAAATGGTCTTCAATAGCTGTTGAAAAGTGGCCCAAACACGTATTGTGATCAGCAAAAACTTTTTGTTTCCATATGGAAAATAGGGCTTTTTTATCAGGGATCAAAAAAACAAGTGCAAGTGTGAGAATCAGCCACTATTGTAGCCTTTGAGACCCAGGAAAGAGCCATAATCGCTGCTTCCAGGAGATTGTGATCAATGCCTAAATATTCATTTTAGCCATAAAGGCTTTTCCAATCAAGCTTTAACCTAGCATAGGTAGGTGGGGAGGCTAGGGGAAGCTCACACATTTTTAAACACTTTGACTAGGGATATTGGAATGTGCAGCTGTGTAACTTTTGTAAACTAGACTCAGAAGATTCAATCAGTGAGAGTCGTATGTTCTGTTAACATTGAAAAATACGTTCTTTTAATTGTTTGTCTTCTATAATGTAATGTGTTTGTGAAAATTAGTTTTATATATTTGCTCTCCCCATTGGAAATAATGGTAACAAATCTGAATTCAATATTAGTCTGAAACAAATGCCCACAGCAACAAAATTTGGCTGAACTAAATGATGGTAAAACAAATGTTTTGGATGAAACACATTTTTCCGTGAACATGTCTGGTAATTAGAATATTTGTAAAAAGTGTGAAAACAATCACTAGCAAAACTATTGGGGTTCCTATATTGGAGAAACAAACACCTGCAACATACGTGTTTCAGAAACACAATATATTAATACATTCAGACATTCATTACTGCTCTTGGGGTAAGAAAAACAAGTTCTAGCAGGTATAAAATATAGTTTGAAATTAAAATAGATGCATCCTGTTAAAAATAGTAAAACTCTTACTGAGATCTGTCTCTCTGCCTAATATAAAGCAAATCTATTTACCCCAACATCCAGGTGGATCTCATCAACTACAGGATAGATTTGTTTGAATGTTGCTGTTATTGTCATTCACTAGTAAAATACAAAATGTAGTCACATTTTGTATTGCAATTAAGAGGTATAAACATTTAATAAATTGAGGCTATTATGAAATCTTGAAGCACAAATGCCACTTTATTATTTGCAGACATTTTTATTTATTTATTGTTTTGCTCTTCTATGTTATACTTAGATAATATGGAGAAGAT
Organism: Bombina bombina; assembly: GCF_027579735.1. Taxonomy (NCBI): domain Eukaryota; kingdom Metazoa; phylum Chordata; class Amphibia; order Anura; family Bombinatoridae; genus Bombina; species Bombina bombina. The sequence continues at coordinate 462,922,921 of NC_069503.1, forward strand.
AGTTGGGTGAAATAATTTAGGTTTTTAATTGCATTGTTGATGTTAATAGAAGCAGAGGAAGGTCATGTCGAGAGGTGCAGCAGAGTGATGCACAAACTAAATGAGTCTGGCAGAATTATTCATGATGGATTGCAGAGAAGATAACTTGGAAAGCAAGAGAGGAGATAGCTGCAGTGTTTGCGGCAAGAACCGATGAGTGAATAGTAGATTCAGATCTTATTTTAGTCTTGTGAGAGGATGAGTTTTAGAGATTATTTTTAAAGGCGAAAACTGCAGTAATTAGCTAAGGAATAAGTGTTAGACGCAAAAGAATGTACTGAATCAAATGTGGCCCCAAGGCAGTGGGCATGAGAGGTTTACATAATATATTATTAAAGCAGGCCTACACTTGGGGCCCCACACTGACAAAGGAGCTGAAGGTATAAGAAGGTGCAATGTACATCCTGTAGTTAGTTTATGCAGAAGTGTTTATGGTATCAGGAGGGCACATTGAATGTTGGTGCAGGGGTGACCATACAGGGGGCTGACCGTACAGGGGAAGGTTAATACGGTGGCTGGGCTGAGGGTCCCCATGAATTTGCCTTGTCCGGAGCCATACAGAAGCTTATTGTGACCCTGTGTCAAAGCTATTCATAGTAACTGAGATTCTGGTAGTGGGGAGAGTGGATATGGTGGAAGAAATAGGAACTCAGTTTTTCAGATATTGAGCTTTATATAATGGGAGGATACTCAGGATGAGATTGATACAGAATAGGCAGCTGGTGACATGAGTGAGCAAGAAAGAGAATATGTCTGGTTGTGCAGACAGGTAGATTTGGAGGTTGAAAGAAAACAGTATAGCCAATTAAAAACAAAAGTGAAATAAAATATATAGTACCAAACTGATAATATTTTATTAATCAGTCTAGGTTTAAAGTTACCTTTCAGCTAGATTATGAGTTTTGAGCGATATAGGGAAATTAACAACATTTTCGGTGTTATTGCACCCCCTTATAGCGCTGCTATCACAGGTTTTAAAAAAGCATATGGTTGCATTGAGCTCCATACCGCACCGAAATCAAGCGCTGCTTTGACGTGCTCGTGCACAATTTCGCCATAGACATCAGTGGGGAGAGCCGGCAAAAAAAAAGCCTAACACCTGCGATCGAGGAAACAAAAGTTCCGTAATGCAGCCCCATTGATGTCCATGGGGAAATAAAAAGTTACGTTTAAACCTAACACCCTAACAAAAACCCCTGAGTCTAACCTACATACACTTATTAACCTCTACTCTGCCGCCCCCAATATCGCCGTCATGTACATACAGTTATTAACCCCTAATCTGCTGCCCCTAACATCGCCGCCACCTACATTACAGTTATTAACCCCTAATCTGCCACCCCCAATGTCGCCGCCCCTATACCAAAGTTATTAACCCCTAAACCTAACCCTAACATAACCCTAAGCCTAACCCTAACGTAACCCTAACCTTAACACCCCCTAACTTAAATATAATTAAAATAAATCTAAATAAACCTTACAATTATTAACTAAATAATTCCTATTTAAAACTAAATTCATACTTACCTGTAAAAAAAACCTAAGCTAGCTACAATATAACTAATAGTTATATTGTAGGTTTTACTTTTATTTCACAGGTATAGTCTTCATCCAGATGGCATCTTCTATCTTCATCCATCCGGCGCAAAGCATCCTCTTCTTACGGTCGTCGCTAGAAAATGAAGGTTCCCTTTAAGTGACGTCATCAAAGATGGCGTCCCTTACATTCCTATTGGCTGAAAGGAATAGGAATTAAAGGGTAAAAAAAATCCTATTGGCTATTGCAATCAGCCAATAGGATTGAGCTTTCATCCTACTGGCTAATCCAATCAGCCAATAGGATTGAGCTCTCATTCTATTGGCTGTTCCAATCAGCCAGTAGGATGAAAGCTCAATCCTATTGGCTGATTGCAACAGCCAATAGGATTTTTTCCCCTTTAATTCCTATTGGCTGATATAAATCTTTCAGCCAATAGGAATGTAAGGGACTCTACCTTCGATGATGTTACTTAAAGGAAGTCTTCATTTTCCAGGGACAACCGTAAGAAGAGGATGCTCCGCGCCGGATGTCTTGAAGATGGACCAGCTCCGCGCTGGATGGATGAAGATAGAAGATGATGTCTGGATGAAAACTTCTTTCCGCTTGGATGAGGACTTCGCCGGGTGGATGAAGATTGAGGAAGCCTCCTGGATGAAGACTTCTTGGCGCTTGGATGATGACTTCGCTGGATGGATAAGGATGGATGTCCGGACTTCGATAACTGTAAGTGGATCATCAGGGTTAGTGCTAGATTTTTTTAAGGGTTTTTTGGGTGGGTTTTTTTTTTGGGTTAGGGTTTCGGGCAATGTAAAAGAGCTAAATGCCCTTTTAAGGGCAATGCCCATCCACATGCCCTTTTCAGGACAATGCTTAGTTTAGGTTTATTTAGATAATTTTAGGTTTTTAATTAGCAGTTTAGTGTAGGCTAGGGGTTGTTGTTTTTTTTTGGAGGGGCTATTAGATTAGGAGTAATTCATTTTTATTTTTGATCATTTTGTTTTTATTTTTTGTAATTTAGTGTTTAGTAAATTGTATTTTATTAATTTAATTTATTTGTAATGTTACTTTTTTGTGTAGGGCAGGTTAGGTTTTATTTTACAGGTAACATTGTATTTATTTTAACTAGGTAGTTAGTAAATAGTTAATAACTATTTACTAACTAGTCTACCTAGTTAAAATAAATACAAACTTACCTGTGAAGTAAAAATAAAACTTAAGTTAGCTACAATATAACTATTAGTTATATTGTAGATAGCTTAGTTTTTTTACAGGTAAGTATATATTTATTTTTAAATAGGAATTATTTAGTTAATAATTGTAAGGTTTATTTAGATTTATTTTAATTATATTTAAGTTAGGGGGTGTTAGGCTTAGGGTTACGTTAGGGTTAACGTTAGATTTGGGGTTAGGGTTAGGATTAGGGGATATTTATGTAGAGTTAGTGATGTGGGAGGTTTAGGAGTTAATAATTTATTTTAGTATGTTTCATTGTGGGGGGCTTGCGGTTTAGTGGTTAATAATTTTATTATAGCGGCGGTGTGAGCAGACGGCAGATTAGGGGTTAATAATTTTATTTTAGTATTTGCGATGCGGGAAGGCAGCGGTTTAGGGGTTAATAGGTTTTTATAGTGGCGACAATGACGGGGAGTGGCGGAATAGGGGTTAATCATTTTTTTAGTGGCAGCGATGTACAGAGTGGTAGATTAGGGGTTAATTTTATTTTAGTGTTTGCAATGCGGGAGGGCCTTGGTTTAGGGGTTAATAGGTAGTTTATGGGTGTTTAGTGTACTTTGTAGCAGTTTAGTTATGAGTTTTATGTTACAGATTTGTAACTACTGACTTTAGATAGCAGTACGGATCTTGTCACTATAGAGTGTACCACTCACTTTTTGGCCTCCCAGGCAAACTCGTAATACCGGCACTATGGGAGTCCCATTGAAAAAGGACTTTTTTTAAAATTGCGGTACTGGTGTTTCGTGATGGCCAAAAAGGTGTGAAGTACACCTATACCTACAAGACTTGTAATAGCGGCGTTAGGGAAAAAGCAGTGTTATGAAGCATAACGATGCTTTTTCACTCATAATGCAAAACTCGTAATCTAGCTGTTTGTGTTTCAAAGGAAAGTTCAAAGTCTCTCGCACAATGAAATAAAGTAAAGTTTTATATACCAAATATAATCCAATATGGTCTTTTTACACTATACTTTTGTATTTTTGTTTATTGACATGCATATAAGAATATTATTTCTACAATCTGAACATTTCATTTGTATCTTTTTTGTGTGTGTGTGAAATAAGTAATTTTTTTGACATTTTGGTTGGCAGAACATAATTTGAAAGGCACAGAAATTACAGCTCAGATCTGTAGAGAACAAGTTGACAGCTATTCCTTTATGACAGAACAAAAAAACTTCTCTTGGATTCTGAAAATGACAAATTTAATTTTACTTGGTGTATTTTTTTGTTTCTAGCCTCACATGAGTCTGATATTACATTCTTGAAGCAGTTCAAATATTTCAGAGAATCAGAAGTTCTCTACTTTTTTTTATCTTATTGTATTAATTGAACATTGCCTGTTAGTTGCTAACTTGCAAACACAGAAATGTTTTTATTGCAAATAGGCCTTAAGTTCTCCTGACCCTTCTTTTTGTTATATTGTCTGTTATTTCTTGTTATGTATAATGATTCCTAGATAGTGTATTGTATCTTTAGTTTCATTGATGTTTAATATTGTGTTGACAGGATATTATTAGAGCATCTAGATAAGATTACTATTTTTTTTTTTAATTGGGTCTCATTTGTACAAAAATACTTGAGTGGACCTGGAAATAAATATTTAAATGAAGTCCACCTGTGATTAAAACGTCCTGGCACGGTACTTGACTTAAAGGGAAACTGAACCCAAATTTTTTCTTTCCCGATTCAGATAGAGCATGAAATGTTAAGCAACTTTCTAATTTACTCCTATTATCAAATTTTCTTCATTCACTTGGTATCTTTATTTGAAATGTAAGAATGTGTTTAGATGCCGGCTCATTTTTGGTGAACAACCTGGGTTGTTCTGGCTGATTGGTGGATAAATTCATCCACCAACAAAAAATTGCTGTCCAGAGTCCTGAACCAAAAAAAAGCTTAGATGCCTTTTTCTCAAATAAAGATAGCAAGAGAACAAAGAAAAATTGATAATAGGAGTAAATTAGAAAGTTGCTTAAAATTGCATGCTCTATCTGAATCACAAAAGAAAAAAAATTGGGTTCAGTGTCCCTTTTAGTCCACTGGTTTTCAAACCTGTTCTCAGGCCTCCCTAACAGACCTTATTTTCAGGATATCTGAACTGGTGCACAGGTGAAATAATTAGCTGATTAGTAAACATTGTTACAAACCTGCTCTCACTCAACTGGACCACCCAGTATTTTAGCAGGCTGTCCAATAAAATTAGTGTATTATAGGATATTTCAAAATACACAGAAACTAAGGTATATTCATGTAGCATATAAAATAAACGAAAAGGACATATGATCATTTCAATGGATCAGATCAAAGAACATATGGTAAACTAATTCTGCTTAGTTGGCCATATCGTTAATAATCCCTGAGTGAAATATAAATCAAATCTGGACTTATAGCTTGCTTACACAACTCACATCCAAGTATTTTTAAAAAAAATTAAAGGGACATTCCAGTCAAAATTTAAATGCACATAGATGAATTACATCTTTGAATAGAAAGATATTTACAATATACATGTATTAACAAAAATGCTTCTAGTAAAAGTTATCACTATTCTAGTGTTAGTATTTTTCTCCTCATGTGCATGTGAAGCATAGCTAGATATTGTTCCTGCACCCACATTTTATATAATGTAGCTGCTCAGATCATCACTGTGGCTTGTATAATGCCAGCAATTAACACATTGAATCATTATCCGATAGTACAAGCACCTTAGGCTCTCTGAGCAAGTGCTGTGTTTAAAATGCTGGTGCACGGTGCATATTTAAATACAGTTTTGAAATAGCTATAGCTTTTATTAGAAGCATTTCTGCTAATGCATGTATATTACAAAAATGCTTCTGTTCAATACCGAAATGCACCCATGTGGTTTTCAATTTTGGCTGGAAAATCCTTTTAAAAAGTAACATTTATTGGTGATAGTACATGGGAAATCACAGAAATGGATGGCATCAGTATTCAGCAAACAGAAATACCTCCAAAGTGGTACCATATATTGCTGTATTTGAGCATCTACTATAGTGCTCAGTGGGGTCAAGCGCTGTCAATTTCTGTACATAAGCACACAGCAATATATAGAGTATCTGTTCTATATGAAAAATGTAAATGGATCAATCCAAAAATGCTACTCACATGAGCACCTGTTTAACTCTCTCATAGTGATCCTTATTACCCAGTTTTTGTTTTGTTTTTTGTTCTTTTCTTGATAAAACAATAATAGGATTGATCTAGAGGCATCTTAAAGGAGAGCACAGCCATTTCATTAATTAAGTCATACCATAAAGAATGAACCCCTCACAGCCCCTCCAGCACGAGTTAGGAACTCCTGGGTAAATTGTGTTTAGGCAACTGGTGGTAAGGAGAGTGGACATATTAGTCCACTCTTTTTCTTCAACTAGAATTCACAATTCTGCAACCCATTTATCAGTATTGGAACGAAGCTTAGAAGACTAATAACTAATCAGCAGTTTGTATGAAAGGGATAAAGTGCCCCTCTTTGAAAATACAATCTCTTAGGGTGTGTGCTAAGATAGTGAGATAGTTGAAAGTAGAGTAACCATTTGTGGAAATACCCCTCCCCTATGTCTGACAGTTAATCCCTCAATTTATGTCTACCATTAGATCATTTTAGGTGTTATTGTAGGTAATCTCTGGGTAGATGGATTCCTTCATTCAAAAATTATAACGTTGAAAATTCAGGAATGAAACAAAGGTGTTAAAGGTGGAGGAAGTGTAGAAAGAAGTTTAACTTTTTTGAGGATATAACCCCACAATTTGAAAGCCTCAGCTACTTTTGTATATGTGAAATGTGATAGACTAAAGTGTTTGGCGAAATCAGGAAGCCAACAGAAACTGTCAAGTTGGGCACAATTTGCAAGGAGATTCTCTTGTAGCATCCATTTTTTATCTATAGAATGCCTACACCAGCCAACAATTAAGTTGCATAAAGTTGCTAATTTATAATTAGTAAAGTTCCCCCCCCCCACAATGTCCTCTATATAAAATATGTTTAGCCACCTCGGGTCATTTACCGTGTCCCTGCGAAATACAATTATTAATAAAATTTTGCAATTGCTTGAGAAATGACAAAGTCAAGAGAATAGGAAGGGCTGAAACACATAGGCCCCTATTTAAGAAAGGTCTTGCGGATCTGATCCGACATTGCGGATCAGGTTCGCAAGACCTCGCTGAATGCGGAGAGCAATACGCTCTCCGTATTCAGCATTGTACCAGCAGCTCACAAGAGCTGCTGGTGCAACGCCGCCCCCTGCAGACTCACGGCCAATCGGCCGCCAGCAGGGGGGTGTCAATCAACCCGATCGTACTCGATCAGGTTGATTTCTGCTCAAAGCAGGCGGACAGGGTTATGGAGCAGCAGTCTTTAGAAACACGGGCCCACAAGCTCCCTACAGAGCTTGTTAAATGGGCCCCATAGGATTTAGTATATGTGAGATATGGGTCCTGGCCTAGCTTAGCCAGACCAGACTAGACATCCTGATTTACTTATAGAAGTCTGAAAATAAGAACAAATTGAAGGATTAACTTTGCATAAAAAATTGATCTCTGATGAAGACAGTTTGCTAAAAGCTTTTTTTTTAACACATAGCATTGGTGTCTATGATGGATCTAGATTCTACGTCACAAGGTGACGTCATCTTGCTGCAGATTCCCGTTTTTGCAAGAAAGTTTTTTCTTTTTTTCAAATAATTTTATTGAGAAATCATTGGAGTGAATTACAGGAAAATTAAATACAAGCAAGTAGATATGTGCATGATCGAAAAATTTGTTTTGGTTCGGATCGATTCAGAGTTTTTCGAATTTCGTTTCGGATTGATTCGAATTCGGAAAACCTCGAATGAATTCGTTTCGGATTCATTCGGATTTGAAAAAATTTGGCTGGATTCGGTTTGATTTGGTTCGGTTCGGAAATTCAGAATTTCGGTATGTGTGCTGTGTATTAGACTAGTATTATGTACAGTATATTAGGTGTAACCCAAAGCAGAGTGATATAACCTAATATACTGTACAATACTAGTGTAATCCATGGCCATCTGAATTTACCGAATAAATCCGAACTAATTCGGATTTATTCGGTAAATTCGGCAGTATTTTAATTCGGAAATTTGGATCGATCCGAATCTCCGAATTTTCAGAATTTTCCGAATTTCCGAATCTATCCGAAACGAATTGCACATGTCTACAAGCAAGTACAAAGTATTCAATAGGAAAAATGTGTATCTTTTCTAAATGAAATGCAACAGGTTAACCTAAGAGACCTGGATTTACATACATACGACTAATGTAAAAACCTGATGCAGCAACATTGCAAGAATGGGAGTACCTTCGACTATATTGAATAGCAAGTTACACAAGATTCCCTGTACAAATATAAATACCTAGATTTCTCAGTTTGCTTTTTTTACAACATAACAGCTGAGCAAAACCACTCAGAAACACAAAGCAGAAGTAAGGCACTAGGAAATCTGACAGATCAATAGTCAAGGAAACAGGAACGGAGGCTCAGATAGAGTAGAACTACTAATGTCAGGGCCTAGAACTCACAGCAAACCTTCCTTAAATAGCATACTGCTGATTTTATTACAAGGACAGAGACTCCTATTTTGCTTATAACTTTTCCTTTACTGCTCACACAGCACTTTACCGAATACATATAATGTAAAGGAAAAAAACAGTACAGATATAATGAAAAAACATAAACCAATGAGAACACAGTTTGAATGGTCAGTTAAAGAAAAGACCAATCAGAACTGTCCAAATGACTATAAACAGTCTAATAGTATGCCAATCTTCCTCTTTTCTCTTTGCTGCTCAGAGAGTTAAGTATTTTTGTTTCATGAATTGTTTGATATTATAAAAATAATAATGTATTTTATTGTGGTTTGTTATTATTATTTTTTCCTATTATTTGATTTTAATATTTGAATTTATTTGATTTTATTATTTGAGGTTTTAATTTTATTTTAATTTTTACTTTAATATTTTTTCTAGCTTTTTTTGTTAATATCATTATTTATTATTTGGTATTTTTATTTTGTTTTGCTTATAGTTTTTATTTTATTTTCTTTTGTTTTATTCTTTATTTTTTCTTTCGATTTTGTTTTGAGTCTTTTTCTTATATCTTCCTTTTTGAGTTTTTAATACTTTCGGTTCCTAACTATTTTTCTTATATTACCTTTTACTCCTATTCCGTTGCGCATTTGATTGCGGTCGTCATCTTCTTTACTTCTTCCTCCTTCATGTAGTCACGCCTCATTTTGACGTCTACATCCTTTCCCGCCCTCTTAAACTGTCACTCTTTATATCGATCCGTCTCTGATAGTTGTGTTGAGACATTGTTGGAGACTCTGTGGGAAAAAAGTTTTACATTTTGAAACATTTGATAAACGATACATTTATTTAACTTGTTACAGTTATTATTTTATCTGCAAGCATATATTTTTACTTACATTTAAATGTATTATCTTATTGGCTGTTGGAATTTAGGTTAATTCTAATACTATTTTTTCCACAAAATTATTCATACGGTTCATTTCATTTAAATTTATTGATATTCATTTTAATTATAAACATTTTTCATTTATTTTTAATTAAAACACTTTATTGTACTATGACTGAAGAAAATAAGTTAATTTACTTTGACGAAAATGTATGATTAATTTATCTCTTGAAGCATTTAAAAATGAAATGTCTCAATAAACTCAATCTTTATCTGAACAAGTTAGTGAAATGCAAACATATTCCTAGAAAAGCTACTTGCAAGAGGAAACATGTTTTAGACAAAGATATTAAACATGTGTCTAATATTAAGTCAAAAAAGAAACTCTCATGTCTGCATAGATCAGACATTTCATACTCTGCTCCTAAGTGCAGAAATGTTATAGCTTCTGATTAGGAAAATGATATTCATATGGTTAAGTCTAAAATTTCTAGGAAAAGAAAAAATTTTGATTCTGATTCTTCTTCAGAATCTTATATACTGATGAAATTTCTAATTCTACTTGGCATTTTAAAAATATTTCTTCAGAAGAAAGCTCATCATCTTCAAAAAATTCTCCTAAAGCTAAAAAGTCTAAGAAATTAATATAAAGCAGAAATTGATTGATAATTTAGGTGATCCTTATATGGATCCTAATGATCTTCAACATCCTAGATCATCTCAATGGCGCCCTTCTAAAAGGTTAGCAACGTTTTTGGATTTCTATATACGTCGCCCTCTTTCAAAAAAGACTAAATATAATTTAAGGGCAGAATGTCCTTGCCCTGAACTTCCACATAATACACATGTGAGCCCTAATATTGACAAAAAAATACTTAAATTTATTGGTCACAGAAATGTGAATTTAAGGAAAGGTCCTGATAGATTTTTGAAGTCCTACTACTTCTACTCCCAGCTATACTGATATCCTCCTGGAACAACATTTTTCCAACTCCAGAGAGAGGCACTACTAACAAGCTGAAAATATGCAATATAAGGAGTGAGTATATTGCACATTATTTATTTGGCTTTAACACAGACAACAAGCCTTTTTCTCTTTATCATCAGAGAAATTGATTATCTGCAGAGACCAGCGCCATCTTTTTCCACTTTATCCTTTGTCTATCACAGTCCCTGGGGAGAGACTGAAAGAGGGCAGCGGTCGTATCATAAGGAGAGTATTGTTTCTTAGTACATTGTGTCAGATATTTTGTTTGTTGTCCTCTAGCATTATTTCTGTACACATATTTTTTGGATCCTGTCAGGACAAATTATTATATATTTTAGGAACTGTTGCCAAACTTTTTGAATTGTTTGAAGAATCTATTTCCAATAATTCTGTTTTGGACCCTTACACTTCTAGAGAATGGTTACAAAGGACTGTATATATTTTAGGTGATGATAATACAGCTATTGCTTCTCAGAGAAGACGTTTAATTCTAAGATGTATAGACACTAATATTACTGATTTTGCATCTACTGAGATGGGTCCTCAAGCAGATGGTCTTCTTTTTGGGGACTCAGGTCTTACAGAGTTGAGTTCCTATGTAAATACTTTTAATTCTCTGAATAAAATTAAATCTAATACTAGAAAGATTTTTAATCAATTCCAACACCCACAGAGAGTTTTCGCAAAGGCTGGAAAAGGAAGGGACAGTTTTTACAGCCGTATCACCTCCTCTTTAAGGTCCCAGTTTCACAACTTCATCTCCCCAGCGAATTCCAATCTTTCAAATTTCCTTCAGATCATACAGAAACAGACCATCTAGAAGACCCTTCCAAAGTAAGTTTTGTCACCTCTTATTTCATACCAAAAATTCCCTCAAAAAATAGGGGGCAGTTTAGCCCTTTTTATTTCTGAATGGCAAAAAATTACAGTAGATCCTTGGGTTTTACAAGCGGTAGTTGGTCTTTCTCTAGAATTTATTCATCTTCCTTATCAGGAATTCATTCCCAATCCAATAACATTTTCCAAAGAAGACCAATCTCTTTTAGATATTGAAATTTCACTGGATTAAATGGTCTAGCTGGTGCAATCTCAGGCATCTGGATCTTATTTCAGCTTCTTTGAGTTAAGTCATTAATTATCTTTCTTCGCTCTATCAAGTTGGTTTGGCATACAGATCCATTAATGTAGCTAGATCAGCTATCTCTGCAGGTCATAAACTTTTAAATAATAATCCTATAGGTCAGAATTCTGTAATTTGTAGACTTATGAAATCTATTAGTTTGAAACGTCCTCCAGCTTCTAAGTATTCTTCCTTTTTGGATGTTGATTTAGTTATATCTCTTTTTCAAAATTGTCCAGATGAACTTCTTTCTTTCAGACAACTTACAGTAAAATTAACTACTTTGTTATGCCTTTTATCTTTTAAAAGAATTTCGAATGTTAGAGCTATCCTATATAATAAAAGGCCAAGTGTGTTTGTCCGAAGCTGTCATGCGCAGTAGAGACAGCACAAGGACAAACACACCTACCTGGCCTTTGAGTCCCTAGCTGATCTGCATGGGCGTGGCCGGGCGTGATTGGCGTGAAGGGGCATGGCCTGGCATGAATGGGCATGGCCGGACGTGAAGGGGCGTGGCCAGGCATGAAGGGGCGTGGCCGGGTGCAGTCGCGCGATAGAGGGGAGAGAGATAGAGATGGGAGAGAGATAGAGGGGGGAGAGAGGAGGGGGGAGAGAGAGGGGGGAGAGAGAGGGGGAGAGGGGGGAGAGAGAGGGAGAGAGAGACAGCAAAAGAGAGGGGGGAGGGACAGCAAAAGAGAGGGGGGGAGAGAGAGAGACAGCAAAAGAGAGAAGGGGAGAGAGACAGCAAAAGAGAGGGGGGAGTGAGACAGCAAAAGAGAGAAGGGGAGAGAGACAGCAAAAGAGAGGTGGAAGAGAGCGAGAGAGAGGGGGGAGAGAGACAGCAAAAGAGAGGGGGGAGAGAGAGACAGCAAAAGAGAGGGGGGAGGGACAGCAAAAGAGAGGGGGGGAGAGAGAGAGACAGCAAAAGAGAGAAGGGGAGAGAGACAGCAAAAGAGAGGGGGGAGTGAGACAGCAAAAGAGAGAAGGGGAGAGAGACAGCAAAAGAGAGGTGGAAGAGAGCGAGAGAGAGGGGGGAGAGAGACAGCAAAAGAGAGGGGGGAGAGAGACAGCAAAAGAGAGGGGGGATAGAGATAGCAAAAGAGAGAGGGGGAGAGAGACAGCAAAAGAGAGGGGGAGAGAGACAGCAAAAGAGAGGGGGAGAGAGACAGCAAAAGAGAGAGGGGGAGAGAGACAGCAAAAGAGAGAGCGGGAGAAAGACAGCAAAAGCGAGAGGGGGAGACAGACAGCAAAAGAGAGGGGGGAGAGAGACAGCAAAAGAGAGAGGGGGATAGAGACAGCAAAAGAGAGGGGTAGAGAGACAGCAAAAGAGAGGGGGAGAGAGTGCAAAAGAGTGGGGGAAAGAGAGCGCAAAAGAGAGGGGGAAGAGAGCGCAAAAGAGAGGGGGGGAGAGAGAGCGCAAAACAGAGGGGGGAGAGAACGCAAAAGAGAGTGGGGGGAGAGCGCAAAAGAGAGGAGAGAGAGGGGGAGAGAGAGAGCGCAAAAGAGATGGGGGAGAGAGAGAGCGCAAAAGAGAGGGGGAGAGACAGAGCGCAAAAGAGAGGGGGGGAGAGAGAGCGCAAAACAGAGGGGGGAGAGAACGCAAAAGAGAGTGGGGGGAGAGCGCAAAAGAGAGGAGAGAGAGGGGGAGAGAGAGAGCGCAAAAGAGATGGGGGAGAGAGAGAGCGCAAAAGAGAGGGGGAGAGACAGAGCGCAAAAGAGAGGGGGGAGAGAGAGCACAAAAGAGAGGGGTGAGAGAGAGCGCAAAAGAGAGGGGAGAGAGAGAGCGCAAAAAAGAGGGGGAGAGAGCGCAAAAAAAGAGGGGGGAGAGAGAGCTCAAAAGAGAGGGAGGAGAGAGAGAGCTCAAAAGAGAGGGGGAGAGAGAGAGAGCAAAAGAGAGGGGGAGAGAGAGCTCAAAAGAGAGGGGGGAGAGAGAGCGCAAAAGAGAGGGGGAGAGAGAGAGAACTCAAATGAGAGGGGGAGAGAGAGAAAGAGAGAGAGCAAAAGAGAGGGGGAGAGAGAGCTCAAAAGAGAGGGGGAGAGAGAGAAAGCTCAAAAGAGAGGGGGGAGAGAGAAAGCTCAAAAGAGAGGGGGAGAGAGAGAGCAAAAGAGAGGGGGGAGAGAGAGAGTGCAAAAGAGAGGGGGAGAGAGAGAGCTCAAAAGAGAGGGGGGAGAGAGCTCAAAAGAGAGGGGTAGAGAGAAAGCTCAAAAGAGAGGGGGAGGGAGAGAGCGCAAGGGGTGGGACCGCTGTACTGCAAAAAATGGCCCGTGTGAACGGGCATTTAGGACTAGTTGATTATAATTCAAAAATGTTTTCTCCTCAGGGGGAGATATTTTCTATTTGTCGTAGAACTAAAACTCTTTCTACTTCTATTTTTATCCTTATTTTCCTGAATTTTCTAAATTATATGTGGTTCTTTCTTTTAAAGAGTATGAATAAAGAACTCTTTCAGACTTCCTTCTTCTAATCAATTCCTTATTTCTTATGCTGTTCCTCACTTACCTGTTTCTTCTCCTACAATAAGTAGATGGGTTAAATGGGTTATGGTTCAGGCTGGTGTGGATGCTAATTTTACTCCTCATTCTATTAGAGGAGCTGCAGCTTTCAAAGCGTTTTGTAAATCTGTTTGACTTCAAGAAATTTTGAACGCTGCAGATTGGTCTTCTGATAAAACTTTTAGACAGTTTTATTTTAAGCCAATCTATTCTATTCCACATCAGCTGGTATCATAATTTTATTTTTGCTTTAAACAAGCAAAATATGAGTCTCACTCTCTGTCCTTGTAATAAAATTCTGATTATCATAGCTATGTGAAGGAATAATCTAGATTTTATTAAAGAGAAAGAGACAAGTATTTTCCCTCCTTTTATTTGTTTTTTCCCTCCCTTGTATTTATATTATAAATCTTATCCTGTATATCGATTATCTTTTATGTATTCCAGTGCCAAATCCTTCTAACCCAGGATTCTAAGGAAGAGTATGATTCCTGTCAAGAACTTCATCCTTTTCTTCAAACAGATTCATCTTCTTCAAGCAACTTTACTTGTTCCAGAGCAGTGGCTTCACTAGGGGGGTGCGGGGGGTGAAATTCAAAGAAATACAATGTTGAGATGCATAGATTTTTTTATTAGAGGGGCTGGCATTTGTGAACATTTGTGAACATTAGTCGGACTGGGGAAGTTGTAGACACACAATTTTTTGCCCCTTAAGCCAGTGCTGCAATTTCAACAAATAGTTTTCCTGGCTGCTTTTGCTTGTTTGTACTTTGCTCCTCCCCTGCCCAATTTCACTATGAATATTATGGGCTTGCCCTGGGGCTTGCAAAGTTGTGCTGCTAGCCTAAACCTGCCTGCCTATCTGTGCTCACTGCTCAGTGACATGTGGAGCAGTGGAGTCACTCACTGCTGTGCTGTCTCTCTAAACGGGAACTGGGAAATCGTGAGGGGATGCCTGGCACCTGACCGCATGACTGTCTGACACTGTCTCTAAAGGGAAGGAGCCACGTATGATGCCCATCAGATCGGTACAGTTATGGTACACTAAGTGCACACTGAACAGGTTGGAGGGGAGGGCGGGCGGGGGTCTGGGGGTGGGCAGAGTGCAGAGGTGATTGGCCATAAGAAGCGGTAGGCACGCGGCCCGAGGCTGTGCACTGACAGACTTGGAACAGAGTCAGAGAGCAGAATTTTCATAGTTTGCTCGCCTATACCTTTTCTTCAGTGATTTATTTTAGAGTGCTCTGTTTATCTTTAATTTGATTCTCTGCTGAGCCAGGGAGCAGCTCTAGGCATGAGCTTTATAATTAATGCAGTGCAGTTTAAATATTATGTATGTGTGTGTCTGAGCTTTTGTGTGTGCGTTTGAGTTTTTGTGTGTGTGTCTCAGTGTTTTTGTGTGTGTGTTTTTGTGTGTGTGTCTGAGTGTGTTTCCGAGTGTTTGTGTGTGCATCTGAGTATGTTTTTAAGTGTGTCTGAGTGTTTGTATGTGTGTGTGCCTGTGTTTTTGTGTGTGTCTGCTTTCTGGGGGGGGGGGTGACACCATAACTTACCGCACCGGGTGACACCAACCCTAGTGACGCCACTGTTCCAGAGAGAGGATTTGTTTCTTCAATCAAATAGTTTCTTGTTCCTGTTGTAAAGTCCTATCCAGTTTGATGATTTTGGGACTTGTTATCCTTGTTTCTCAAATTATTATTTATTCACATCAAAGTTCAAAGAGGAAGATTGGCATACTATCAGACTGTTTATGGTCATTTGGACTGTTCTGAATGTTTCAAAATGTAAAACTTTTTCCCATAGAATCTCCAGCAACATCTCAACACAACTAGCAGAGACGAATCGATATGAAGAGTGACAGGTAAAGAGGGCGGGAAAGGATGTAGACATCAAAATGGGGCGTGACTACATGAAGGAGGAAGAAGTAAAGAAAATGACGACCGCAATCAAATGCGCAATGGAATAGGAGTAAAAAGTAATATAAGAAAAACAGTTAGGATCCGAAAGTATTAAAAACTCAAAAAGGAAAATATAAGAAAAAGACTCAAAACAAAATCGAAAGAAAAAATAAAGAATAAAACAAAATAAAATAAAAGAAAAACTATAATGTGAAAAAAGCAAAACAAAATAAAAATACTAAATAATAAATAACTATATTAACAAAAAAAATAGCTAGAAAAAAGATAAAAGTAAAAATAAAATTACAATTAAATTAAAACCGCAAAAAATCTAATAATAAAATCAAATAAATTCAAATAATAAAATCAAATAAAATCAAATAATAGGAAAAAAGAATAATAATAAACCACAATAAAATACATTATTATTTTTATAATATCAAACAATTCATGAAACAAAAATACTTAACTCTCTGAGCAGCAAAGAGAAAAGAGGAAGATTGGCATACTATCAGACTGTTTATGGTCATTTGGACTGTTCTGATTGGCCTTTTCTCTAACTGACCATTCAAACTGTGTTCTCATTGCTTTATGTTTTTTCATTATATCTGTACTGGTTTTTTTCCTTTACATTATACGTTAAGGGCCCCATCCGATATGGGGTGGCTCTTCTGCCCCGATCGGATGAAGACTTCTGCCCGGCTGGAGGACCACTTGTGCCCGCATCAGATGAAGAGTTCGGACCGGTTGGGTGAAGACGGCTCAAGGTAGGGTGATCTTCAATGGGGTAGTGTTAGGTTTATTTAAGGGGGGATCGGGTGGGTTTTAGAGTAGGGGTGTCTGGGTGGTGGGTTGTAATATTGGGGGGTATTGTATTGCTTTTTTTTTTTACAGGTAATAGAGCTGATTACTTTGGGGCAATGCCCCGCAAAAAGCCCTTTTAAGGGCTGGTAAAAGAGCTGCTTACTTTGGGGCAATGCCCCGCAAAAGGCCCTTTTAAGGGCTATTTGTAATTTAGTTTAGGGTAGGGAAATTTTATTATTTTGGGGGGCTTTTTTATTTTATTAGGGGGCTTAGATTAGGTGTAATTAGATTAAACTTCTTGTAATATTGTTTTATTTTTTGTAATTTAGTGTTTGTTTCTTTTTGTAATATAGTTTAGTTTATTTAATTGTATTTTATTTTAGATAATTGTAGTTAATTTATTTAATTAATTTATTGATAGTGTAGTTTTAGGTGTATTTGTAACTTAGGTTAGGATTTATTTTACAGGTAATTTTGTAATTATTTTAACTAGGTAGCTATTAAATAGTTATTAACTATTTAATAGCTATTGTACCTAGTTAAAATAAATACAAAGTTACCTGTAAAATAAATATAAATCCTAAAATAGCTACAATTATAGCTACAAAATAGCTATATTGTAGCTATATTAGGGTTTATTTTATAGGTAAGTATTTAGTTTTAAATAGGAATACTTTAGTTAATAATATTAATATTATTTAGATTTATTTAAATAATAATTAAGTTAGGGGGTGTTAGGGTTAGACTTAGGTTTAGGGGGTAATATAGTTAGTGTAGGTGGCAGCGGTGTAGGAGGATCAGATTAGGGGTTAATATATTTAATGTAGGTGGCGGCGGCGGTGTAGGGGGGTCAGATTAGAGGGTAATACATTTAATGTAGGTGGCGGCGGTGTAGGGGGGTCAGATTGGGGGTAATACATTTAATGTAGGTGGCCGCGGTGTAGGAGGTGTCAGATTAGAGGGTAATACATTTAATATAGGTAGCGGCGGTGTAAGGGGGTCAGATTAGGGGGTAATACATTTAATGTAGGTGGCGGCGGTATAGGGGGGGTCAGATTAGGGGGTAATACATTTAGTGTAGGTGGCGGCGGTGTAGGGGGGTCAGATTAGGGGGTAATACATTTAATGTAGATGGCGGCGGTGTAGGGGGGTCAGCTTAGGGGGTAATACATTTAATGTAGATGGCGGCGGTGTAGGGGGGTCAGATTAGGGGGTAATACATTTAATGTAAGTGGCGGCGGTGTAGGGGGGTCAGATTAGGGGGTAATACATTTAATGTAAGTGGCGGCGGTGTAGGGGGGTCAGATTAGGGGGTAATACATTTAATGTAAGTGGCGGCGGTGTAGGGGGGTCAGATTAGAGGGTAATACATTTAATATAGGTGGCGGTGGTGTAGGGGGGTCAGATTAGGGAGTATACGTTTCGGGATGATGTTTGGGAGGTGTGTTAGACAGTTACGGGAGATTTAATACTTTAGTTAGTTTTTGTAGGCGACGGCAGTTTCTAAAGTGCCATAAGTCACTGGCGACTCCAGAAATTTGTATTTACGCTTATTTCTGGACATTTAGCTAGTTTGTCCGATTTATGGCACTTTAGCAACTGCCGGGGGGGTATATTGGATACCCCAATGTGCGAGGTGAAACTATGGGCAGCGCGGGTTCCCTCGCTTGCGCCGAAAACTACGCCGTATATCGGATCGCACCCTAAAATACTCGTCTCTGTCTCTTTAATGAAATCTAAATTATTCCTTCACATAGCTAGGATAATCGGAATTACATGATTACCTACAGCTGGTAGGCAGGTGGAGCCAGAGAGCCAGTGCTGCAAGTAACAGATCCCAGAAACCTCAACCTGTATACATGCCATCTAGTGGTGAAGAGGTTAGAACTCAGGCTGGGAAACAGCAGCAGCACACAGAGAACCAGGTCTTAGTTTCAAGTCTGGGCATGCCAGGACAACTTTACTGCATATAATTGTGACATTGGTAAACCTCTTTAGAAAATGAATTATTTTCAAATTGATCAGGCAAAATCTTAAAGGGATAGTAAACACCAAAAATTATATTGTTTAAATAGACAGATAATCCCTTTTTTTACCATTCCCCAGTTTTACATAAACAACACTGTTATAGAAATATACTTTTTACCTATGTAATTACCATGTATCTACGCTTCTGCAGACTGCCTCCTTATCTCAGTTCTTTTGACAGACTTACATTTCAGGCAATTAGTGATAAATAACTCCATGTATGTGAGCACAATGTTATGTATATGGAATACATGAGGTAACACCCTCTAGCTGTGAAAAACTGAAATTCTTTTAGATAAGAGGTGGCCTTCAAGGGTTTAGAAATTAGCATATGATCCTACGCAGGCTTAGCTTTCAACTAAGAATACCAAGAGAACAAAGCAAATTTGATAATAAAAGTAAAGTAGAAAGTTGTTTAAAATTGCATGCCCTATCTGAATCATGAAAGTTTAATTTGGACTTTACTATCCCTTTAAGCTAGACAGTACATTAGTATTGAGCATTGTTATTTCCATTTAACAATGCTATTTTGTACACAGAGGGCAGACCTGAATAATAAGGGCCAGATTTCTAGTGGAGTGCTATTTAACGCTCCCGCTCGAATGTTAACTGTGCTAGAAGTAAACTTTGTCGGGTTGTGCTTGTATTATGAGTTGAAATTAAAAAGTTATCACTTGCGATAAACTGGCACATGCAAAAATCCAAACTTATAATATCAAGCGCGCAATAACCTATTCCCCCATAGAAGTCAATAGAGAGAAAAAAGTGGAACACCCCACTCTCGCACTAACCCAAACGTATATTCTCAAGTGGACTAACCTGACATAAATCAATATTTCACATTCCAATGTTCTTCACATGGCAGAATATTTCTACATATATCTGATGGCATTTTTGTACAATATATATCTATATCTATCTATCTATCTATCTATCTATCTATCTATCTAACTATCTATCTATATACTATATACTGTATAAATATAATATACTATATATATATATATATATATATATATATATATATATATATATATATATATATTTATATATGTCCATGATTATATAATGATTATATAAATATAAATATACACGTATATATAGGGGAAATGTCTATTTATAAATACATAGAACATATTCTGCTATGTGCAGAACATTGAAATATAAAATATTTACAGTAAATGCATAGTATAACACTTTGTCTGTAAATACATATATACACATATAAATACATAAATACATTTGTAAACATATACAGGGAGTGCAGAATTATTAGGCAAGTTGTATTTTTGAGGATTAATTTTATTATTGAACAACAACCATGTTCTCAATGAACCCAAAAAACTCATTAATATCAAAGCTGAATAGTTTTGGAAATAGTTTTTAGTTTGTTTTTAGTTATAGCTATTTTAGGGGGATATCTGTGTGTGCAGGTGACTATTACTGTGCATAATTATTAGGCAACTTAACAAAAAACAAATATATACCCATTTCAATTATTTATTTTTACCAGTGAAACCAATATAACATCTCAACATTCACAAATATACATTTCTGACATTCAAAAACAAAACAAAAAACAAATCAGTGACCAATATAGCCACCTTTCTTTGCAAGGACACTCAAAAGCCTGCCATCCATGGATTCTGTCAGTGTTTTGATCTGTTCACGATCAACATTGCGTGCAGCAGCAACCACAGCCTCCCAGACACTGTTCAGAGAGGTGTACTGTTTTCCCTCCTTGTAAATCTCACATTTGATGATGGACCACAGGTTCTCAATGGGGTTCAGATCAGGTGAACAAGGAGGCCATGTCATTAGATTTTCTTCTTTTATACCCTTTCTTGCCAGCCACGCTGTGGAGTACTTGGACGCGTGTGATGGAGCATCGTCCTGCATGAAAATCATGTTTTTCTTGAAGGATGCAGACTTCTTCCTGTACCACTGCTTGAAGAAGGTGTCTTCCAGAAACTGGCAGTAGGACTGGGAGTTGAGCTTGACTCCATCCTCAACCCGAAAAGGCCCCACAAGCTCATCTTTGATGATACCAGCCCAAACCAGTACTCCACCTCCACCTTGCTGGCGTCTGAGTCGGACTGGAGCTCTCTGCCCTTTACCAATCCAGCCACGGGCCCATCCATCTGGCCCATCAAGACTCACTCTCATTTCATCAGTCCATAAAACCTTAGAAAAATCAGTCTTGAGATATTTCTTGGCCCAGTCTTGACGTTTCAGCTTGTGTGTCTTGTTCAGTGGTGGTCGTCTTTCAGCCTTTCTTACCTTAGCCATGTCTCTGAGTATTGCACACCTTGTGCTTTTGGGCACTCCAGTGATGTTGCAGCTCTGAAATATGGCCAAACTGGTGGCAAGTGGCATCTTGGCAGCTGCACGCTTGACTTTTCTCAGTTCATGGGCAGTTATTTTGCACCTTGGTTTTTCCACACGCTTCTTGCGACCCTGTTGACTATTTTGAATGAAACGCTTGATTGTTCGATGATCACGCTTCAGAAGCTTTGCAATTTTAAGAGTGCTGCATCCCTCTGCAAGATATCTCACTATTTGTGACTATTCTGAGCCTGTCAAGTCCTTCTTTTGACCCATTTTGCCAAAGGAAAGGAAGTTGCCTAATAATTATGCACACCTGATATAGGGTGTTGATGTCATTAGACCACACCCCTTCTCATTACAGAGATGCACATCACCTAATATGCTTAATTGGTAGTAGGCTTTCGAGCCTATACAGCTTGGAGTAAGACAACATGCATAAAGAGGATGATGTGGTCAAAATACTCATTTGCCTAATAATTCTGCACTCCCTGTATAGTATCTCACAAAAGTGAGTAAACCCTTAACATTTTTGTCAATATTTTATTATATCTTTTCATGTGACAACACTGAAGAAATGACACTTTGCTACAATGTAAAGTAGTGAGTGTACAGCCTGTATAACAGTGTAAATTTGCTGTCCCCTCAAAACAACTCAACACACAGCCAGTTAAAGTCTAAACCGTTGTCAACAAAAGTGAGTACATCCCTAAATGGAAATATCCAAGTTGGGCGCAAAGTGTCAATATTTTGTGTGGCCACCATTATTTTCCAGCACTGCCTTAACCCTCTTGGGCATGGAGTTCACCAAAGCTTCACAGGTTGCCAGTGGAGTCATCTTCCATTCTTCCATGATTACATCACAGAGCTGGTGGATGTTAGAGACCTTGCGCTCCCCCACCTTCTGTTTGAGGATGCCCCACAGAAGTTCAATAGGGTTTAGGTCTGGAGACATGCTTGACCAGTCCATCACCTTTACCCTCAGCTTCTTTAGCATGGCAGTGGTAGTCTCGGAGATGTGTCTGTGGTCGTTATCACCTAATATGCTTAATTGGTAGTAGGCTTTCGAGCCTCTACAGCTTGGAGTAGGACAACATGCATAAAGAGGATGATGTGGTCAAAATACTCATTTGCCTAATAATTCTGCACTCCCTGTATAGTATCTCACAAAAGTGAGTAAACCCTTAACATTTTTGTCAATATTTTATTATATCTTTTCATGTGACAACACTGAAGAAATTACACTTTGCTACAATGTAAAGTAGTGAGTGTACAGCCTGTATAACAGTGTAAATTTGCTGTCCCCTCAAAACAACTCAACACACAGCCAGTTAAAGTCTAAACCGTTGTCAACAAAAGTGAGTACATCCCTAAATGGAAATATCCAAGTTGGGCGCAAAGTGTCAATATTTTGTGTGGCCACCATTATTTTCCAGCACTGCCTTAACCCTCTTGGGCATGGAGTTCACCAAAGCTTCACAGGTTGCCAGTGGAGTCATCTTCCATTCTTCCATGATTACATCACAGAGCTGGTGGATGTTAGAGACCTTGCGCTCCCCCACCTTCTGTTTGAGGATGCCCCACAGAAGTTCAATAGGGTTTAGGTCTGGAGACATGCTTGACCAGTCCATCACCTTTACCCTCAGCTTCTTTAGCATGGCAGTGGTAGTCTCGGAGGTGTGTCTGTGGTCGTTATCATGTTGGAATACTGCCCTGCAGCCCAGTCCCCAAAGGGAGGGGATCATGCTCTGCTTCAGTATGTCACAGTAAATGTTGGCATTCATGGTTCCCTCAATGAACTGTAGCACCCCAGTGCCGGCAGCACTCATGCAGGCCCAGACTATGACACTCCCACCACCATGCTTGACTGTAGGCAAGACACACTTGTATTTGTACTCCTTACCTGGTTGCCACCACACACGCTTGACACCATCTGAACCAAATAAGTTTATCTTGGTCTCATCGGACCACAGGACATGGTTCCAGTAATCCATGTCCTTAGTCTTCAGCAAACTGTTTGCGGGCTTTCTTGTGCATCATCTTTACAAGAGGCTTCCTTCTGGGACGATAGCCATGTAGACCATTTTGATGCAATGTGCGGTGTATGGTCTGAGCACTGACAGGCTGACCCCCTACCCATTCAACCTCTGCAGCACTCATACGTTTATTTCCCAAAGACAACCTCTGGATATGACACCGAGCATGTGCACTCAACTTCTTTGGTCGACAATGGTGAGGCCTGTTCTGAGTGGAACCTGTCCTGTGAAACCACTGTATGGTCTTGCCCACCATGCTGCAGCTCAGTTTCAGGGTCTTGGCAATTTTTTTATAGCCTAGGCCATCTATATGTAGAGCAACAATTCTTTTTTTCAGATCCTCAGAGAGTTCTTTGCTATGAGGTGCCATGTTGAACTTCCAGTGACCAATATGAGAGAGTGTGAGAGTGATAACACCAAATTTAACACACCTGCTCCCCATTCACACCTGAGACCTTGTAACACTAATGAGTCACATAACACCGGGGAGGAAAAATGGCTAATTGGGCCCAATTTGGACATTTCCACTTAGGGTGTACTTACTTTTGTTGCCAACGGTTTAGACATTAATAAATGTGTGTTGAGTTATTTTGAGGGGACAGCAAATTTACACTGTTATACAAGCTATACACTCACTACTTTACATTGTAGTAAAGTGTAATTTCTTCAGTGTTGTCACATGAAAAGATATAATAAAATATTTTCAAAAATGTGAGGGGTGTACTCACTTTTGTGAGATACTGTATATAATCTTTAGTCATGTATATACAGGGAGTGCAGAATTATTAGGCAAGTTGTATTTTTGAGGATTAATTTTATTATTGAACAACAACCATGTTCTCAATGAACCCAAAAAACTCATTAATATCAAAGCTGAATAGTTTTGGAAATAGTTTTTAGTTTGTTTTTAGTTATAGCTATTTTAGGGGGATATCTGTGTGTGCAGGTGACTATTACTGTGCATAATTATTAGGCAACTTAACAAAAAACAAATATATACCCATTTCAATTATTTATTTTTACCAGTGAAACCAATATAACATCTCAACATTCACAAATATACATTTCTGACATTCAAAAACAAAACAAAAACAAATCAGTGACCAATATAGCCACCTTTCTTTGCAAGGACACTCAAAAGCCTGCCATCCATGGATTCTGTCAGTGTTTTGATCTGTTCACCATCAACATTGCGTGCAGCAGCAACCACAGCCTCCCAGACACTGTTCAGAGAGGTGTACTGTTTTCCCTCCTTGTAAATCTCACATTTGATGATGGACCACAGGTTCTCAATGGGGTTCAGATCAGGTGAACAAGGAGGCCATGTCATTAGATTTTCTTCTTTTATACCCTTTCTTGCCAGCCATGCTGTGGAGTACTTGGACGCGTGTGATGGAGCATTGTCCTGCATGAAAATCATGTTTTTCTTGAAGGATGCAGACTTCTTCCTGTACCACTGCTTGAAGGTGTCTTCCAGAAACTGGCAGTAGGACTGGGAGTTGAGCTTGACTCCATCCTCAACCCGAAAAGGCCCCACAAGCTCATCTTTGATGATACCAGCCCAAACCAGTACTCCACCTCCACCTTGCTGGCGTCTGAGTCGGACTGGAGCTCTCTGCCCTTTACCAATCCAGCCACGGGCCCATTCATCTGGCCCATCAAGACTCACTCTCATTTCATCAGTCCATAAAACCTTAGAAAAATCAGTCTTGAGATATTTCTTGGCCCAGTCTTGACATTTCAGCTTGTGTGTCTTGTTCAGTGGTGGTCATCTTTCAGCCTTTCTTACCTTGGCCATGTCTCTGAGTATTGCACACCTTGTGCTTTTGGGCACTCCAGTGATGTTGCAGCTCTGAAATATGGCCAAACTGGTGGCAAGTGGCATCTTGGCAGCTGCACGCTTGACTTTTCTCAGTTCATGGGCAGTTATTTTGCGCCTTGGTTTTTCCACACGCTTCTTGCGACCCTGTTGACTATTTTGAATGAAACGCTTGATTGTTCGATGATCACGCTTCAGAAGCTTTGCAATTTTAAGAGTGCTACATCCCTCTGCAAGATATCTCACTATTTTTGACTTTTCTGAGCCTGTCAAGTCCTTCTTTTGACCCATTTTGCCAAAGGAAAGGAAGTTGCCTAATAATTATGCACACCTGATATAGGGTGTTGATGTCATTAGACCACACCCCTTCTCATTACAGAGATGCACATCACCTAATATGCTTAATTGGTAGTAGGCTTTCGAGCCTATACAGCTTGGAGTAAGACAACATGCATAAAGAGGATGATGTGGTCAAAATACTCATTTGCCTAATAATTCTGCACTCCCTGTATATATATGTATGTAAGTTAAAGCCCTCTGCCTGCCTTTTTTTTAATATCTCTGAACCCTTATAACTTTTTTGTGTAATTAAATTGAATAATTTTCATTAGATGGTGTTATTATGAGTGTAACTGTATTTTGTAATGTATTTTTGATGTGCTTTGTGTAACTTTTTAGCTTTGCAAAACAGTTAAATAGAGCTCAAAGTTCAGGGTTATCATTCTAGCCTAAATTGAGATTTCGCTCACTTATTCGTATTTACTTTCAAATTGTAATAAGAGTACAATTTAGCTTGCATGCAAATGAACACGAGAAGAATGATATCGCTTGCGCACAAACAATAGCACTCCAGTCTTAATCTGGCCCTAAGTGTCTAAGGGTCTCATCATTCACCAAGATAACAGCCTGTAAATATAATAGTTAAACTAAACTTAGAAATCCCTCATATTGAATATTGCTTTCTACAATTCTTTTCTTAAATCCTCAGTGTAATATCCAGTACGATGAGATTTTAATAAAGTGCGCACTTTCCAATTCTTAGGGGATGGGTGAGTCTCCTTAATTAGTTTGTATACTGTTGGCATGAGCTGTAACCCTAGGAAAGCAGAATAACTTACTTAACAAATAATCTCTCATGATACACACAATAATATGTTGATGCCTATTCTGCATCAATCTAACATGCAGAAAAGGCAAATTATCAAAATTATAACTGATAAACAGAAACCTACATAAGTTATTAATGTATAATTGTCTCAACCTGCATACATAAATCAACACATATCCTGTAACTGTTTTTTAGTACTACAGGTAAAACATGTAAATCTGTGAAATAATAATAATTATCAGCCATAACACCAAAGCAGAATATAAATATATGACCACCATCAAGTATGTAAGTAATTAAAGCTAAAAAGGCTTGAGTTAAAACAACATAATATAAAATAAATCATACAACACCATTTACAGTGTAAATAACAAGACTGTGGTTCAGCCAATGCCCTTCCAATCCGATCTCATTCAACTTTACAGACAGCTCAGACAAAAATTGTGGAACAAATATTATAGATACTGAGTTGTTGGAGCGTGTAGCGCCACTCTGCTCTAGTGATTTGTGCAGTGTTGTGTAACATTTCCAAAGTAATGACTAGTGTAATTTGCTGACCACTTAGAAGCAGCTAGTGTGCGACCGGCTGGATGCAGTACACAATGGGCGACATTACATATGCGGCACAAGCTTCAGCGTAACTGCTGAAACCCGCACCTCCCGTAATTTCACCTTGCACATCGGGGAATCACATAAACCCTGCCGGCAGTTCATAAAGTGTCGTAAGTCGGATAAATTAGTGATGTCCAGAAATGAAAGTAAATGCAAATTTCTGGAGTCGCCAGTGACTTACAGCACTTCAGAAACTGCCAGCGTCTAAGAAAATAAAAAAAATATCAAATCTCACGTAAAAGTCTAACCCGCCTCCCAAAAATAAAGCTGACATGTCAAAACCCTTGTATCCGCCATCACCCCCATATCTGAACTAATAAAAAATGTATTAACCCCTAATCCGACAACCCAGACAACGCAAAAATGCCTAATTAAACTATTAACCCCTAATCCGCCCTTCACCCACATCGCAATCTACCTAATACAAGTATTAACCCTTAAACTGCCAAACCCCCACATCGCAATAAACCTAATTAATCTATTAACCCCTAAACCGCCAAACCCCCACATAGCAATAAACCTAATTAATCTATTAACCCCTAAGCCGCCAAACCCCCACATCGCAATAAACCTAATTTAATTACTAAGCCCCCTAACCTAACACCCCCTAAATTAACACAAAATTACATAAAATAATAAAATACTAAATTACAATTAAAATATAAAATCCTAACAGTACTTAAAAAAAAAAATGCAGAGCGGAGATGAGATGAGCACAGAACAGAAAGAGCAGTGACCGGGGAGCCATCGAGCATGGAGATCCTCTTCGTACGATCACTGTCGTACACTAAGGATTGAAATCAAAATACGCATTTAAAGGGACAGTATACACTCATTTTCATATAACTGCATGTAATAGACACTACTATAAAGAATAAGATGCACAGATACTGATATAAAAATCCAGTATAAAACTGTTTAAAAACGTACTTGGAAGCTGTCAGTTTGGCTGTGTTGAAAAGGGAGTTGGAAAGCCCACTGCAAATGGGAAATAAGACCCTCCCCCCCCCCTTCTTTTGCATATGAAAAGACCCTTTACAAAAACAGGATCAAGCTGGAGAAGGTAGCTTACCGTATTCACATAAAACTTTGGGGCTTGGTTAGGAGTCTTAAAATCAGAGCAATGTTATTTAAAAATAAGCAAAATTATACATTTTTTAAAAAAAATAAACTTTATGGGCTTTATAAATAGATCATCTACAAAACATTTATGCAAAGAAAAAATGAGTGTATAATGTCCCTTTAAATATGGGGTACCTTGCATTCCTATTGACTGATATGATTCTTCAAATTTAAATCAGCCAATAGGATGAGAGTTACTGAAATCCTATCTGCTGATTTGAACATTGGCATTGTTCAATCAAATGCAGTGTGATGGCTGAAGGTGTTAAAAACTAAAAATAATTTATATTGGCATAACTGTGCACCAATATGCCTAGTGATGGGACATACGATTGTGATGTTATAAAAGACAATATGACTGTGAACATACTAAAAAAAAAGAGTAAAGTGGGCAAAAAAGAATTAAACCAACGTGAGTGCTAATATAAGTGTAAATGTGAAGTGATAAGTTGGACAAGAGTCCAAGTAAAAATAAGAGTAAATTAGGGTACAGAAGTGATAATTGTGATGATAATATGTCAAACAGAAAGACATATTATGAGGGATAAGTGGGAGCGTACAAAAAAACAGATTTATTATAATCTTCCATGAGAAAAAGGCTTACAGCTAGAAACATACACTATAGTTATTGCATTTGTTAAGTCCAATAGGTTGTAATCTATTCAAAATGTATATCCAATGACATTCTGCTCTAAGCAATACATTCTTAAGGTACCCACCTCCAATTCCTAGGGATATTTTCTGTATCACAGAGAATTTAAGTTGGCTGTGTTTACTCTACTGCCTTTATTTACAAGGGGGTACATACCTGGATCTTTGTCACTTTTTTCGGAATATGTACATAGTGACTCTGTACCAGTTGATCCTTAAGGTTTCTAGGTCTTTTGTACCCAATGTTGACTCTGTCAGGGTCATTTTGCAGGATGTGCTAGTTGTTCATTATGTCAATAACTTGGTACATTTGTGGGTTATTTGTTGTAAGCTTGTGACATAAGCTGTGCACACTCACAGATCAGTAATATTGCCTATTTTTACAGCTGTATAATGTGATTTAGATTAGTGTGCATGATACAAAACAGGAGCTTTACATTTTTGCTGTGGCTGCATTGCTCTGTATTATTAGTGAGTGCTTTTTAAAATATATTTTGTGCAACTGTAAAATGCAAACATGTAAAGCGCACACGATGTATCATGCACATAACCAGAATCACACAATGCAGCTGTAAAAAATTGGACAATATTACTGATTTGTGAGTGTGCAGAGCTTCTGTCACAGGATATGAGAGTACCTGAGCTACAAGATGACAGCCTGATGAATCTGTGCTGTGACACAGAGAAACGCGTTGCTTTTTAAACCTAACTTTTATTAAAATTTGTATCTTTATACCTGCTGCTACACTGTGCTATTTTTGCTAAACCTTGGGAGAATCTAGCACTATCCAAATCGTTACAACACTCACAGTGGCTATCATTTTGACTCCCCCTGGTGGGACTGAGTGTACTTTGGGCCACAGCTAAGGAACCTGATCCTCCTGTAACCACCCTCCCCTGGACTCCCCCTGGTGGGACCTAGGAACGCTGTGACTACATCTGCGGGACCACCCTCCTGTCTACTGCCTGAGTGTCTACCGGACGACTTGAGGTTCCGGTCTGCCTTATTGCACAATTTGTGCTTTATACCACGTGAGTAGCTTTTTGGCAATTTTGTTTTCGTGCACCTTGATTGCCTGATCTGCACCATGTGGCGCCCTCTATGTTTTGTTTTCTAAAAACATAATGAGTAGTTACTATTTTTTTTTAGTTTTGCACAGCATTTTAAAGTCACTTTAAGAACTAGCAGGAGCAAAGCAAATTAGTGGCCATATAGAATACTCCCCCACCAAAAGTGTCTATATTTCCAGTTTTAATAGTCATGGGTCAAAGCTTAAGCTGAAATATCCGAAACTTACAACGAGATTCAAATCAAATTTGTGTGTTTGGCCTGGTGTCAAACATTATATGTACAAAGAGTTTGCATGTAAAGACATTAGCCCCTTCCCGCCTGGACTTATTTGTCTACATCAGAAAGTTCTGATGTAAACAAATAAGTCAAAAATTATATCACACAATCGTTAATGTGATCATGTGATTTCAATGATGGGTTCCGGTCAGAGGTGGAGTGCCTATGATGCTAGGCACGGCCTCTATCCCGCGATCCCATCTAGAAATCTGCAGATTCTTCAGGATAGCCAAACGGCTAGGACGTTCCATGCAGTCCTAAGGGCGCTAAAGCCCAGCGCAATTTGGGCAGCATAGAGCTTCCTAACGGCAGGAAGGGGTTAAACCTGTTTCCTTGATGGACTATATATTGTTATGAAAAACTGCAAAAAGTCTTATAAAGCATACAGATAGCTGTGGATGTATAGTACTTTATTTAATATGTTTAAGTTCACATGTTCAAGCAATACTTTTTATTTTATTTTTGTAAATGATCAAAACTTAAAAAATACAAACTAATAACAATGTTTTGATTGAATGGGTATTTTGCAGTTTTCATCTACAAAGCCAATGCTCTTTTTCTCACACTTGTGATCTTTCATATTGTTTTTTTGTTTTTTGTATTTGTACTTAATGACTAAAGAATCTCAGGAGTCCAGAAAGTAAACAGCTCTAAGGCAAAACTTAAATTCTTAGTTCTTGTTTTATCCCTATCTCTATGAACTTGACAGTGATATATTATTCATTAAATATATTCCCCATTAACAAAGCACAAAAAGAGAATTATCCTGCAGTGAAATCGATAACATAGAAGATAAAATAATTTTGACCATAAAGAACAAAATAATAGAGCTGGATGTTTTTGCAACATAGATCCTATATCCCTGTATATCAAGAGCTGTATAAATTCAACTATGAAACATTTTGCCCTGAAAATGCGTTCTTCAAATAATATAGCAATTAAGTACAACAGTCTAATGCTTATTTACATGCTTAAATCTTTTATACACCAGAATCCATAAAGACGCATCAGCTCTACAGCTCCTCAGAGACAGTGGGAGACGCATGCATATAAGTAAATACAATACACTCAGTTTTTGATTCTATGCTCTTATTAAAACCTTACATTATTTTTAATGCTTACTCTGCCAAGGTACAGTGGGGGGGGGGGGTAAGTTTATCACTGTCTTGACGGAGAAGGTTCACAAACAGTTAACCTGTCTTCCCAGAATCATAACTTGAAGGCCATATTTGCTGCTTATATCATTGCCACGCAACCAATCAAACCTGCAACCATTTAAACTGCTGCTTCCTAAACACTCCTTTTGAGGTGACAATTTAAAATCCCCTTGTACTTCTCTGACAGGGGTGATTGACAAGACCTGCTCTTAACCAATTAGTTGAATGAATAAGACGAGCCATCCACTAGTGCAGCACAAAATAATACTGTATATGTATACAATCAGTAAAAACACTATGGGCCAGATTACAAGTAAAATACATTTATTGCTCGTGTGCAAACTGAGCGTTAATGTCTTCTCCCATACACTTCAATGGGGCGTGTTGTTTAAAAAAAACACTTGTGTGCTAACCCTATACCGCATTAGACCCAACAGAGCTAAAGCCAAAGGCAGTTATGAATACTTTACATTCCAATGATTTTCACACGTAGAAGAAAATGTCCTTTTTATTTTAAAATAAATAAAAAGATAATTTTCTTCTATGTAATTTTCTTCTATGCATATCCCATACGTTACAGCTAGTGGACTCTCGTCACCATGAAATAAATTAATTTATCAGGTAAGTTCTTACTTAAATTATGTTTTTTGCTCACTCTAGGAAGTGTAAGAGAAGCAGAATTTTGCACAAAAGCAAGAGGTGTTTGATGTCCTTTTAAGGTAAGATTTGAAGTTACTTATGTTATCCAACACACACTTTTATTTCTAACTGCATAGTAACATATGCTCTTGTAACAAGAATGTTTTAATAATGGGAAACAAAATGAGTATGAAACTTTTATTTAAAAAGATTGGCACATTTAGCCCATCATATTTCAACTCAAGGTAACATATGCAGTGTTAAAAGGACAGTCTAGTCAAAATGTCACTTTCATGAGGGCATGCAATTTATACAACTTTCCAATTTACTTTTATCTTCAAATTTGCTTTGTTCTCTTGGTATTCTTTGCCAAACCTAGGTATGCTTATTTCTAAGCCATTTATCGGCTAGATTACGAGTTGTGCGTTAAGCTGAAAAAGCAGCGTTAACAGGTCCTAACGCTGCTTTTTCGCTACCACTGCTATTACGAGTCTTTCAGGTTTAGGGGCCCTTCACACTTTTTTGGCCTTACCGCAAAACGACTTACGTAACCTTCATAAACCCTTTTTTATATGGGACTTCAATAGCGCTGGTATTACGAGTCTGTCCTGGGAGGCCAAAAAGTGAGCGGTACACCCTCCAAGATCCAGTAACGCATTCTAAAGTCAGTAGTAAAGAGTTTTATGGTACAACGCTGAAGCATAAAACTCATAACTAAAGTGCTAAAAAGTACACTAACACCCATAAACTATCTATTAACCCCTAAACCGAGGCACTCCCGCATCGCAAATACTAAAATAAAGTTTTTAAACCCTAATCTGCCACTCCGGACATCGCCGCCACTATAATAAACATATTAACCCCTAAACCGCCGCACTCCCGCCTCAAAAACACTAGTTAAATAATATTAACCCCTAATCTTCCGCCCCTAACATCGCCGCAACCTACATTATATTTATTAACCCCTAATCTGCTGCCCCCAACATCGCCGACACCTACCTACATTTATTAACCCCTAATATGCCATCCACAACTTTGCCGCCACTATATCTAAGTCTAAAGTTAACACCCACTAACTTAAATATAATTTAAATAAATCTAAATAAAATTACTATCATTAACTAAATTATTCCTATTTAAAACTAAATACTTACCTATAAAATTAACCCTAAGCTAGCTACAATATAACTAATAGTTACATTGTAGCTATCTTAGGGTTTATTTTTATTTTACAGGCAAGTTTGTTTTTATTTTAACTAGGTAGAATAGTTATTAAATAGTTATTAACTATTTAATAACTACCTAGCTAAAATAAATACAAATTTACCTGTAAAATAAAACCTAACCTAAGTTACACTATCACCTAACACTACACTACAATTAAACAAATTAACTAAATTAAATATAATTAAATAAATTAAATTAAATCAGCTAAATCACAAAAAATTGCATCAGCCAATAGTATTTTTTCTACCTTAATTCCGATTGGCTGATAGAATTCTATCAGCCAATCGGAATCTAAGGGACGCCATCTTGGATGACATCACTTAAAGTGATATTCATTCCGAAGAAAACATCGTTTGAAGAGGATGCTCCGTGCCAGATGTCTTGAAAATGGAGCCGCTCCGCATCGGAAGGATGAAAAAAGAAGATGCCATCTAGATGAAGACTTCTGCCCGTCTGGAGGACCACTTCTGCCCGTCTGCAGGACCACTTCTGCCAGCTTCGTTGAGGACATCTTGCCACTTGGATGAAGACTTCTCCCGTTAAGTGAATCTTCGGGGGTTAGTGTTAGGATTTTTTTAAGGGTGTATTATGTGGGTTTATTTTTTAGGTTAGGGACTTTGGGCCTGCAAAAGAGCTAAATGCCCTTTTAAGGGCAATGCCCATCCAAATGCCCTTTTCAGGGCAATGGGGAGCTTAGGTTTTATTAGTTAGCTTTTTATTTGGGGGGTTGTTTGTGTGGGTGGTGGGTCTTACTGTTGGGGGGTTGTTTGTATTTTTTTTTTACAGGTAAAAGAGCAGATTTCTTTGGGGCAATGCCCCGCAAAAGGCCATTTTAAGGGCTATTGATAGTTTAGTTTCGGCTAGGTTTTTTTGTTTTTTTTTGGGGGGGGCTTTTTTTATTTTTATAGGGCTTTTAGATTAGGTGTAATTAGTTTAAAGATCTGTAATATTTGTTTTTATTTTCTGTAATTTAGTGTTTTATTTTGTGATTTAGCTAATTTAATTTAATTTATTTAATTGTATTTAATTAAGTTAATTTATTTAATTGTAGTGTAGTGTTAGGTGTTAGTGTAACTTAGGTTAGGTTTTATTTTACAGGTAAATTTGTCTTTATTTTAGCTAGGTAGTTATTAAATAGTTAATAACTATTTAATAACTATTCTACCTAGTTAAAATAAATACAAACTTACATGTAAAATACCTAATCTAGATACAATGTAACTATTAGTTATATTGTAGCTAGCTTAGGGTCTATTTTATAGGTAAGTATTTAGCTTTAAATATGAATAATTTAGTTAATGAAAGTAATTTTATTTAGATTTATTTAAATTATATTTAAGTTAGGGGGTTAGGGGTTAATACATTTAGAATAGTGGCGGTGACGCTGGGCATGGCAGATTAGGGGTTAATAAATAGAATGTAGCTGTCAACAATGTTAGGGGCGGCAGATTAGGGGTTAATAAATATAATGCAGGTGTCGGCAATGTTGGAGGCAGCAGATTAGGGGTTAATAAGTATAATGTAGGTGGCGGCGGTGTCCGGAGCAGCAGATTAGGGGTTAATAAGTATAATGTAGGTGTCTGCGATGTCGGGGGCGGCAGATTAGGGGTTAATAAGTGTAAGATTAGGGGTGTTTAGACTCGGGGTTCATGTTAAGGTCTTAGGTGTAAACACAAAATGTGTTTCCCCATTGGAATCAATGGGGCTGCGTTACTGAGTTTTACTCTGCTTTTTTGCAGGTGTCAGACTTTTTTTTAATAAATTTTTTTATTGAGGTTGAAAATAGGGCTTACAAACAATCCGTGACAGTAAGAAATATATATACAAACTGTGACATTTGTCAAATATACATATAATTTGTTACAAAACATAAAAGCACCACGGTGCGTATGAGTAAATTAAAATAGCTTCTGCCCATGTGAAATCAGCTTTAAATCTTATAGGACCAACACCTCAATTTAAAGGGAGTATATTAATAACATACTTATAGAGAACACAAATACACAAAATTAGGGGATTCATATGGGGTCTGCGCCCCTGGGCTTAACCAGTAAGCTATATTAGCAGGGGGGGCAATCTAGTAATGGTCATATTGCATATGACCAATATATAAAGATCCAAACTGGGTTATAAGTGAATACTGCTGAACTTATTCAATTAGCTAGATACAGTAGTAAACCTCAGTTTGGTACAATATGAGCTATAAGGTCTATTAACAACTTTCATATATTAAGTAGTGTTAAACAGTGAGATCTACTAGTCAATTACTTACAGCTAAAACTGGACTTGAACATCATACTCACATTTCCCACTGGGAGGATTATTAGTAGCATTACAGTTAAGATCACATCAGTTATTAAGTACAGCCTACCCCCAACCCAGGAGCAAGGGTCCTATACCCCTAGGTCAAAGGCAAGCCGCACAGCTTCCAAATATACAGTATAAGAATATGGTTAGCATAAAAAGGATAGGGGTTGACAAATATATATTTGAAATATAACAGTATAACTGAAGTGTAAAAAATTACTATAGTAATGTTCACCAATCTACGATTGGGTCTCAGCAATAGTAATCTATCAAGAGGACTTTGAATAAAAGGTCCTAGGTAGCAAAATTCACATTTAACAATTAGGTGTCATAAAATACAGATATAAATATACATTGTGGACTTCATACACTTCCTTGGGATGTCTTGCATAGTACATCAGAAATAAGTCCCAGAGCAAGTACTAGCAGAAAAATCAGGTACACCCTATCACACATCTTACAAGCAGTAATATATATATAAGATGACAATAATATGTCCAAGTCTCATAATAGGGCAAACTGTATACAGGTAGCCCTCAGTTTACGCCGGGGTTAGGTTCCAGAAGGAATGGTTGTAAATCGAAACCGTTGTAAATTGAAACCCAGTTTATAATGTAAGTCAATGGGAAGTGAGGGAGTTAGGTTCCAGGCCCCTCTCAAAATTGTCATTAGTAACACCTAATACATTATTTTTAAAGCTTTGAAATGAAGACTTTAAATGATAAACAGCATTATAAACCTAAAAAAATAATCACACAACACAGAATATATAATTAAACTAAGTTAAATGAACAAAAACATTTGCTAAACTGCATTATAAACCTAATAAAATAATCACACAACACAGACTTCACTTGCATTTTTTTGCAAACAGTTCTTTATATGCATTCCAATCTGGACTGATTTATAGACAGGAAGATCTTGTCCCTTTGAAATCTGCTTGATAGCTCAGGTCTGGTTAAACTGATTAATTTCAGCTTGCTTGGCTTTACTGCAACACAAGTGGACAGCTCCACCTACTGGCTATTTTAATAAATGCACTGCTTCTCAATGCTTTTCAATAGCAGTCACATGACTGGAAAAAAAGGTTGTTATTCTGAAACGGTGTAAATTGAACCGTTGTAAAACGAGGGCCACCTGTAATAACCAACCTAACTGTATAAACAATATCCAAATTGTGGGGGTCTTAAACTAATAGGGTAATGTCTCATTTAAGGAGCATCGTGAACTAAAGCAGCTAGTAACTATTAAACACAGAGTTTCATTGTAGTTCAGCCAAACCTCATGTAATGCCGGACATTACACAGTCCTAACATGCAATTACCAAGGAGTGGGAAAAGATGTAAGAGGCCTTATCCAATCCCCAATCTAGGTTGTGTGTCCATAGCCCTTAGGAGTCTCTGAGGATAACCACTCCATGACTCTCCAATCAAAGGGTCTTGTATCACAAGAAATAGCCCATCATTAGGCAGGTGTACGGGACACTCTCCGGATTTTGAGCCCAATAAGCCTGCACTGATAGGCCGCCGTGCGTCTCTGCATAGGGAGCCAGACGGTAACTCTATCCATAATTGCTCTGTAGGCCAGTCCCTTCGGGACATGGTAGGCCGATCACCAACCACATATCTAATTTCCCCAGCCATCTGCAGAAGACTTTTTAGTGTAGCCATATCACTCCACCGGGGTTCGGCCGCCACCTCCGGCAGAGAAATAAATGAGGTAGGCAAAAGAGGTTCCATTATCAAAGCTGCTAGCCGGGCAACTCTGCTGTAACAAGGCAGCACTCTGGCTCTGTGTCAGCATCTCCATATGTGTCGACAATTGCCAAACGGGCTCCCCAAGTCTAGGCTCCTGAAATACACAGTCGAACTGTCATTGCAGTGATAGGACAAATTCTTCAAATAGAGTAGAGATAGTTGCAAGGGTGCCCTCCATAGTTGGCGTATTATGAAGATGTACGGGCTTAGACTATAAATCCAAAAAAATACTCTTTTTAGAAAAGTGTAAAGTAGCTTCCAGGTCTCGTCTATAGCAAGGCCTTCCACGTGGCTGCTTCAATCAAGGTGCAGGAGATCTAATACTCGGCATAGAACCCAATCCTTTTCAGATCTCAGAACCAAGCCAGTATCCAATAGGATCCCAGAAGGTTTAGTTAAGAATTTGTCCTATCAATCCAATGGCTAGCTCTGCCCCCAGGTGTTAGACTTTTTCTCAGCCGGCTCTCCACATTGATGTCTATGGGGAAATCGTGCACGAGCACGTACGACCAGCTCACCGCTGACTTAAGCAGCACTGGCATTGGAGTGTGGTAAGGAGCACAATTTTGCACAACGCTCACTTCTTGCCTTTTAACGCCGAGTTTATAAAAACCTGTAATACCAGTGCTGTAGGTAAGTGAGCAGTGAGAAAAAACTGCTTGTTAGCACCGCACAGCTTTTAACGCAAAACTCGTAATCTGGCCGTATATTTGTTGGTTATGCAAAGTTCGAGAATTGGAAATAAAGGGATTATCTATCTTTTTTAAAAAAATTAAAATTCTGAGGTAGTCTGTCCCTTGAAGATAAAATGATCAAATATGCCTTTGCACTGAAACATAGATGTGTTCTGCAACATTTTGAATATGATCTTCAAGACTTTCAATGTATACTATATGGGAATGTAGCCCCTGCTTGCCAGTAGGCTCCCAGCTCCTCCGGGAAAGTGGCCCTTGCTTGTCAATAGGTTTCCAGGTACCCTGGGGAAAGTTGCCCTTTCTTGCCAATATGCTTCCAGGCACCCCAGGACAGTGGCCCTTGCTTACCAATATACCTCCAGGCACCCAGGAAAGTATCCCCTGCTCATCAATAGGCTCCTAGGCACCCTGAGAAAAAATGGTACCTACATGCCAATAAGATCACAGGACCCCCGGAAAGTGGCCCCTGCTTGCCAATAGACTCTCAGCCACCTGGGAATGTGATCCTTGCTCACCAAAAGGATCCCAGACACCCCATGAAAGTGTCCCCTGCTCGCCAATAGGCTACAATTCAACCCAGTTAAGTGGCCCCTACTTACCAATAGGCTCCAAGGCCCTTTGAGAAAGTTGACCCTGCTCACCAATAGGCTCCCAGGCACCACAGGAAAGTGACCCCTGCTCACCAATAGGTTAACATTGTTTAAGCTTTAAAAAACATTTGTGTAGACAAAATCCTTTTGCCTAAGTAAGGGCCACATTTCCCAGGGTTCCTAGGAGAATAT
Organism: Bombina bombina; assembly: GCF_027579735.1. Taxonomy (NCBI): domain Eukaryota; kingdom Metazoa; phylum Chordata; class Amphibia; order Anura; family Bombinatoridae; genus Bombina; species Bombina bombina. Next base: position 462,961,102 of record NC_069503.1, read on the forward strand.
TTGTAAGCTGGGGCCATGTTCTCTGGGTGCCTTGGAGCCTATTGGCAAGCAGGGGGCACTTTCACAGGGGGTGGTCTGGGAGCCTATTGGCCACCAGGGGCCATTTTCCAGGGGTGCCTGGGAGCCTATTGGTGAGCAGGGGCTGCTTTCCCGGGATGTCTAGGTGCCTATTAACGAGCAGGTGCCACTTTCTAGGGGTGCCTAGGAGCCTATTGTGAGCAGGGGCCACATTCCTGGGGTCTCTGGGATTCTATTGACAAGGAGTGGCCTCTTTTCTGTGGTGTATGGGAGCCTATTGGTGAGCAGGGGTCACTTTACCAGGATGCCTGGGAACATATTGGCAAGCAGAGGCCACTTTCTCTGGGTGCCTGAGAACCTATTGGTGAGCAGGGGCCACTTTCCCAGGGTGTCTGGTAGCCTATAAGCGAGCAGGGGCTACCTTTCCAAAGTGTCTGGGAACCTACTGGTAAGAAGGGGCCACTTTTCTGAGATGCCTAGGAACATATTGGCAAACAGAGACCTTTCTCCAGCATTGTCTAGGAGCCTCTTGGCGAGCAGGGTCCCCTTTCCTGTGGAGGCCTGGGAACTTATTGGTGAGTACGGGACACTTTCCCAGGCTGCCTAGGGACCTACTGTGAGCAGGGGCCACTTTTCCAGGGTGCCTTGGAACATATTGGCATATTAGCCACTTTCCCAGGTGGGCTGGGAGCCTATTGATGAGCAGGGCCCAATATCCGGGATGCTTGAGAAGCAGGGGCTACTTTCGAGGGGTCTATGGGAGCAGGTTACATCGGAGTCTATTAACAAGCAGGGCCGGCATTGGGTGTCTGGGAGCCTATTGGCAAGCAGGTGACCCTTTTTGCAAGCAGGGGCCTGGAAATTTACTGGCGAGCAGGGGCCACATTCTCAAGGTGCCTGGGAACCTATTGGTGAGCGGGGGGGGGGGGGGTCACTTTCCCAGGGTGTCTTGACTTTGAAAAGCTAAAAAAACTGCACAGCTAATTTCACTTTCTAAATTATTTTGATTTGACTTGAAATTACTATTTTTCTACCAAAGGAGATAAGAAAGAGAGTTGTTCATGAAGAAAGATAAATTAGACAGACAGACAGACAGACAGACAGATAGATAGATAGACAGATAGATAGATGGATAGATAGATAGATAGACAGACAGACAGACAGACAGATAGATAGATAGATAGATGGATATGTCATGTTTTCATGTTAATTATATATATATATTGCTTTGCTTTTCAGTCATCCCACTCCTTGTTGAGCACCAGCACTTAATCAAATTAGAGAGAAGTGCTTAGAATTTACAATGCGCAAATGTTCAAGAAATTGAAGATGTACCCCACAATGTTGCAAAATGAACCTTCATTAGCTGAGATTACAAATAATGGTGTTTGAAAGCTTTGTTTTGCATTAATATGAGCAGGAAAAAGCATGGTCATTGTAGAAAACATCTAATAATATGGGGAATTTTCAATATTTTTCCCTCATTTGATGTACTTTGGGTTTTATTATGGAAGACAACCAATATGTCTGAATCTTATGCGAATATCCTTTCTCCTTTTCTAGCTCAGTTAACCATTTCACTTTTGAAAATTTTCTTAAATCTGTGCTGAATTTTTGTAGAGGCTTTTTTTAACAATGTGTCTCCATTTTACTAGTTTTCCAACATTGCAAACAAATGTAGGGGCCTTTGCAGTGAGACAAATCTCTCCAATGCATGTGCATTCCTGTTCTTGTTCACCAACATATTTTTGTATTAATAAGGACGTGCAAAATCTGAGATTAGAGTTAGCAAGGGGAAAATGTTGTTCTGACTACACTAGGTGTGAAATGAGGAAAAAATACTTATATACTTATACACTTACCGGCCACTTTATTAGGTACACCTGTTCAATTGCTTGGTAACACGAATTGCTAATCAGCTAATCACATGGCAAATCAATGCATTTAGGTATCTAGATGTGGTGAAGACAACTTGCTAAAGTTCAAACCGAGCATCAGAATGGGGAAGAAAACATAAATTATGCTAACCTTATCACTTCATTTCCATCTGTATGGGAAGAGTCCACAGCTGCATTCCTTACTTGTGGGAAATACTGAACCTGGACACCAGGAGGAGGCAAAGACACCCCAGCCAAAGGCTTAAATACCTCCCCCACTTCCTCATAACCCCAGTCATTCTGCTGAGGGAACAAAGAACAGTAAGAGAAATATCAGGTTGAAAAAGGTGCCAGAAGAAAAAATTTTAAATTTAGGGCCCCCCATCGAAGAACACGGGCGGGAGCTGTGGACTCTTCCCATATATATGTAAATGAAATTTTCAGGTAAGCATAATTTATGTTTTCTATCTTAATATGGGAAGAGTCCACAGCTGCATTCCTTACTTGTGGGAAGCATAAACCAAAGCTCTAGAGTACACGGAATGCTAACGGGAGGGAAATAGAGAGGTGGACCCTAATCTGAGGGCATCACAGCCTGCAAAACCTTTCTACCGAACATCGAACTTGTAATATTTTGGAAAACGTATGTAAGGAGAACCAGGTAGCCGCCTTACAAATCCATAGAGGCCTCATTTTTGAAGACTCAAGAGGAAATCACTGCTCTCATAGAATGAGCCGAATCCTCAGAGGAGGCTTATGTCCTGCCGTTTCTATGCTAAGCAGACGACACTCCTCAGACAAAAAGATAAGGAAGTCGAAGAGGCCCTCCGACCCCTATGCTTCCTGGAAAAGAGAACAAAAAGAGAAAGAGGTTTGTCTAAATTCCTTCGTGGCCAGAAGATAGAGCTTCAAGGCATAAACCACATCCAGAAATATGCTGTAAACGTTCCTTCGACGAAAAGGATTAGGACATAAGAAAGGAACCACAATCTCTTGATTGATGTTATGAATTGACACAACCTTAGGAAAAAACCCTAACTTGGTTCGTAGAACAGCCTTATCAGCATGAAAAGCCAGATAAGGAGGGATGCATTGCAAGGTAGCAATCACAGATACTCTGTGCACAGAAGCAATAGCAAGTAGAAAAGGAACCTTCCAAGACAACAATTTAATGTCTACTTCATGCATAAGGCTCCAACGGAGCCCGTTGCAAAACATTAAGGACAAGACTTAAACTCCAAGGAGGAGCCTTAGATCTAAACACAGGTCTAAATCCAGCAGAGCCTTAACAAATGGCTGCACATCTGGAAGCTCTGAAAACCTCTTGTGCAGTAACACAGACAGGGCCGAAAACTGTCCCTTCAGGGGACCTTGCAGAAAAGCCCTTCTCCAGTTCATCCTAGAGAACAGAATAAGTAGGTCCTCCACACCTTATGATAGAGGCGACGGGCAAACAGCTTACGAGCTTGAATGAAAGTAAAAATAACCCTCTCAGAAAACCCTCTCTTGGCTAGGACTAGGCGTTCAATCTCCATGCAGTCAGCCTCAGAGAATCTAGACATTGATGAACAAAAAGACCTTGGTCAGCAGATCCCTGCGACAAGGTAACTCTCATGGAGAAGAAGATGACATCCCCATTAGATCCACAAACCATATCCTTCTCGGCCAAGATGGAGCAGTCAGTATCACTAATGCCTGCTTGACTCGAGCCACTACACTAGGAAGTATTGGTAACGGTAACAAAGGATAAATTAGATGGAACTTCCAAGATACCACTAATGCATCTGTTAGCTCTGCCTGTGGATCCCTGTACCTCGACCACTATCTGGGTAGCTTGGTATTGAGATGTTATAAGATCTTCCCTTGAAAATCCCTGCAAACACTCGGGATGGAGAGACCATTCTCCCGGATGGAAGGATTGTCTGCTGAGGATCGCTGACAGCGAACAAATGCGGGACTTCCCCACATCAGAATCCGAGATACTTCCCTCAAAACAAGGGAGCTTCTCATTCCCCCCTGATGGTTGATGTAAGCCACCAAGGATATATTGTTTAATTGGAATCTGATTAACTGGAACAAACCCAGCAGAGGCCAAGCCTTCAGAGCATTGTATATTGCCCAAAGATCCAAAATGTGATCAGGAGGGAGCTTTACCTCCTGAGACCAGAGGCCCTGTGCCTACCTGGCAACCCAAACAGCTTCCCATCCTGACAGACTTGCAATGGTAGTCACAATCAATCAGGATGGTCTTGAGACAGACGTCCCTCAGGACAAGTGATTTAGACAAAAACCACCAAGAGAACGATTCTCCCGATTGGTTGTCCAGAGAAATCTGTTGAGACAGATCCGAATGATCACCGTTCCACTAGTTCAGCATGCGCAGTTTCAACAGTCTGAGGTGAAACCTGGCAAAGGAAATAATATCCAGGCTGGACACCATGAGACCAATCACCTCCTTACACCTAGCCACATATGGCCTTAAGAAGATCTGGAGGGCAAGACATGTTGAAGCTATCTTGCAACATCTCTGGTCTGTTAGAAATATTATCATGTCTATGGAGACTATTATAGTACCCGAGAATTCTACCCTGGTACTTGATACAAGAGAACTCTCTCTAGATTATCTGCCATCCATGGGACGAAGAAGACAGAGGAGATATTCCAAATGGTCCACTCTTTGAAAAATGTCTTTAGCTAGACCAAATGGAAGGGCAATAAACTGGAAATGCTGGTCCAGGAATACAAACCTTAGGAACTGGTCCTTGAGGATTGGTATGTGAAGGGAGCATCCTTCAGATCTAGCGTGGTCATGAACTACCCCTCTCAAACAAGGGGAAGAATGGATCTTATTGTCTCCATCTTAAACAAGGGGACATTTAAAAACTTGCTTAAGCACTTTAGGTCCAGAATCGGACGGAAAGTTCCCTCCTTCTTAGGGACCATGAAAGGTTTGAATGGTATCCCAAACCTCTCACTGCGTTAGGCACCGGGACAATAACTCCTAGAGGACAGATCCCGTACACACCCCAGAAAGGCATCCCTCCTTTCTGCTCAGGAAGACAGGAGGAGTCTGCCCTTGGGTGGCTGAGACTTAAAACCTATCTTGAAACCCTGAGCTATAACCTCCTGGACCCATGGATCCTTTATGTCCCTGAACCAAGCGACTGAAAAAAGCAACATACTGCCCCCTACATGATCCAGAAGAAGACCGGGGACCGCCTATTCATGCCGACGTTGACTCGGTGGACTTCTTGCTCTGCTTGGATTTATACCAGGACTGAGCCGGCTTCCAAGAGCTCTTGGTTTGCTCTGGCTTAGTAAAGGACTGCTGACATGGGCTTTATCAGAACAAAAAGAGCGAAAATCGTCCCTTAGATTAGTTCATATACTCTTGCGGTAGGAGGGCCCCCTTGCCCCCTGAGACCGTGGAGATAATTGTGTCCAGGCCTGGACCAGACAAAATCATTCCCTCAAAGAGATGGAAGAAGTCTAGACTTAGAAGTCATATCCGCAGACCATGACTTCAGCCAGAGCCCGACGGGCCTGAACAGAAAAAGATGAAGCCATGGCATTCAAGTGAATAAACTACCTAATAGCAGCACAGATAAAATAATTAACAACCCTCAAGGCCGTAAATCTTTTCTGAGTAACTTCGTGGGGAACCTCCACCCCGATCAATCCTATAAGGATTACTACCTGAAGGTAGTTTCTCCAGTAACCGTGGCAACAGCTGCCGCCGGTTGAAACAAATATCCCGTATGTTGAAACCTCCTTCTTCAGAGAGTTTCCATCTTTTATCCATGGGCTCTTCCAATGAAGAACTATCCTCAAGTGGGATAGTAGTACGCTTTGCAAGGGTGAGGATAACACCATCCCATTTAGGGACGGAACACCTCTCCATTGAAAGTCCAGGACCGGGGACAATTTGTTAAAGGGAGAAGAGGGGGAAAAGGAATCCAATCCTGTCCCATTCAGGGAAGGATAAGGTAACACCCTGTCCTCAAACTCTATCCAATTTAGGAATTAAAGGTTCATCAGGCAATTTGGTCTCTGGGACCTCTGAATTCGCCAAAAACTTCCTTTAGAAGAAAGAGCTAATTCCTAAACTAAAGTCTGGTTCCTCCGCAGCCGGAGGTTTAGAGGCAGCAGACTCCTACCCAGAATTTTCATACTCTGAAGTCTCAGAAAGAACTTCATCCTTGGATAACCTCAGTTAAATCTAATACATTATCTGCTGTACTCTGGGAAGGAGTGCATATGTAACCTTTTGCTTGCACTTAGCAGGGCGAGGTAAAGCATTAAAGGCCGCAGACACTGCCGTCTGAACTGCGTAGTAATGTCTGGTGAAAAAAGACCCCCTCCAAATGGAGGATCAGCAATGCTAAAGGAAAACTGCATGTGTAGAGATATAAGAATGTAGGGTACGCACCTCACTGGATGACAACTCCTCAGAGGTGGACGGCTCCATGGTATCAAATATGTTTGATATTGTTACATTATCAAGGCATATGGAACATCAAGAGAGGGCGGAACTAAGGCCTCCTCACCATATAAAACAGGAATTATTCATTAGGAATAGAGGGAATGCCCTCTAAAGTAACAGAATCCTCCATTGCTAGTGCAATAACAGGAGAACTAGAGAAATAAAACATTTTATTCAAAAAACGGCACCCCTATACCCAAATGGCTGGGGCACTCACCACCTCCTATGACCCAGACAGTACAGAGATTTATGATTCCTCTCTGATAGACACCCGCTCAGGAAAAAGGGAATGAATCACATGGTGCACAATGCAAGACCGTCCCTGCTATGAGAAAGCCCACCAAGCTTGTAAACTGCATAGCTCTCAAAGTGAAAGTGAAACTTGTATATTCCATAACAGCCTATGAGCCCATAACATCTCACACATAAAAGCAGCATAAAATCAAATAAACATAATATTATTCCCTCCCTGATCAATAATCCCCCTAAAGAGATTTTAACCCTTGATTCAATACAGATAAAAGGAGCCACACTGTGACCCTGACTTCTTGCTTTATCATACGTGTATAAAATATGAAACAATCTTACCAGAATCTATGCCGTGGAACAGGAACACGGCCATTCAAGTGTGACAGATAGTAGCATTGGTTCTTACATGGACTTGAGTGAAGAAAGCAGGCAGCGAAACTCGTCAACGCTGATTGGCTAAGGAGCTGTTAATATGAGGGATGGTTTTGCAGAAAGACTCTCCCTGCATCTCCGGATTCTAACTTTCACCCACGCTCTCACTGAGAGGCTGACAGGACTACTTAAAACTCCAGTCCCATCTCGAAGAGTACTACCCTCCATAAGAGACTACTCCGAAATCTTCTAAAACTTCTCTTGACGAAAAGCAAAGAATGACTGGGGTTATGTGGAAGTGGGGGAGGTATTTAAGCCTTTGGCTGGGGTGTCTTTGCCTCCTCCTGGTGCCCAGGTTCAGTATTTCCCACAAGTAAGGAATGCAGCTGTCGACTCTTCCAATATTAAGATGGAAAGGGGATTTAAGGGATTTACACTAGAATCATTACCACAATCTCAGAGCCGTGGTTAACTGTTAAAAAAGTTTAAAAAAAAGTGTTCCAAAACACTTCAAAAATATATTACAAAGTACAGTTAAACTAATAATAACACTGTCTGATAATTATTATTTTTTTTTTAAATGCACAAAAAAGTTATATGGGCTCAAAGATATGAGATCGCAGGTGTTAGTTAAAAAAGTTAGGCAAAAGGTTTTAACATTGAGATACGTATACACTCACTGGCCACTTTATTAGGTACACCTGTTCAATTGCTTGCTAACACAAATGGCTAATCAGCCAATAACATGGCAGCAACTCAATGCATTTAGATATCTAGACGTGGTGAAGACGAATTGCTGAAGTTCAAACTGAGCATCAGAATGGGGAAGAAAGGGGATTTAAATGAATGTGGCATGGTTGTTGGTGCCAGACGAGTTGGTCTGAGTATTTAAAAAACTGCTAATCTACTGGGATTTTCACGCACAACTATCTCTAGGGTTTACAGAGAATGGTCTGAAAAAGGGAAAATCTCCAGTGAGTGGCAATTGTGTGAACGGCAATGCCTTGTTGATATCAGAGGTCAGAGGAGAATAGGCAGACTGGTTTGAGATGATAGAAAGGCAAGAGTAACTCAAATAACCACTTGTTACAACCAAGGTATGCAGAATACTATCTTTGAATGCACAGCACATCGAACCTTAAAGAAGATTGCTACAGCAGCAGAAGACCACACCGGGTGCTACTCCTGTCAGCTAAGTACAGGGAACTGAGGCTACAATTCGCACAGGCTCACCAAAATTGGACAATAGAAGATTGGTAAAACATGCCTGATCTGATGAGTCTCAATTTCAGTTGCAACATTCAGATGGTGGGGTTAGAATTTGGCATAAACAACATGAAAGCATGAATCCATCCTGCCTTGTATAAACGTTTCAAGCTGGTGGTGGTGGTGTAATGGTGTGGGGGATATTTTCTTGCCATACTTTGGGCCCCTTAGTACCAATTGAGTATCATTTAAATGCCATGACCTACCTGAGTATTGTTGCTGACCCTGTCGATCCCTTTATGACTACAGTGTACCCATCTTCTAATGGCTACTCCAGCAGGATAATACACCATGTCACAAAGCTCAAATCATCTAAAACTAGTTTCTTGAACATGACAAGTAGTTAACTGTACTCCAATGGCCTTCAAAGATCTCAATCCAATAGAGTACTTTTGATATGTGGTGGAACGAGAGATTCGATTTATGGATGTGCAGCCAACAAATCTGCAGCAACTGCGTGATGCTACCATATCAATATTGAAATCTCTGAAGAATGTTTCCAACACTTTGTTGAATCTATGCTCCAAAGAATTAAGGCAGTTCTGAAGGCAAAAGGGGGTCCAACCCGGTACTAGCAAGGTGTACCTAATAAAGTGGCCGGTGAGCGTATATTTATGTGTTTATATGTATATATACGCATATTAACACATAAATATACAGTAAATGTATATATATCCCCTTAGTAACAAGATCATTTTTCAATTTTCTTACCCTTAAAGGGACCCTGAACCCAAATTTTTTCTTTCGTGATTCAGATAGAGCATGACATTTTAAGCAACTTTCTAATTTACTCCTATTATTAAATTTTCTTCATTTGCTTGGTATCTTTATTTGAAATGCAAAAATTTAAGTTTAGATACTGCCCATTTTTGGTGAACAACCTGGGTTGTTCTTGCTGATTGGTGGATAAATTCATCCACCAATAAAAAGTGTTGTCCAGAGTCCTGAACCAAAAAACTTAGATGCCTTCTTTTTCAAATAAAGATAGAACAAAGAAAAATGAATAATAGGAGTAAATTAGAAAGTTGCTTAAAATGGCATGCTCTATCTAAATCACGAAAGAAAAAAATTGGGTTCAGTGTCCCTTTAAGGACCAGGCCTATTTTTATATTTCTGCGGTGTTTGTGTTTAGCTGTAATTTTCCTCTTACTCATTTTTTTTTGTCATTTTGTTTATTGAATTCATCGTAGTGTAACATGAAAAAAACCCCAATAATATACATTGCTCATAATTTTTATCCTTTAACTCTATAAACAAGTTATATCGGCTATGCATAGTTACATCAGCAATCTTCAACCACAGATGTGCTTTAACCACAGATTAATTAATCTATTAACATATGATTATATTTACCTCCAGATTACATTACCAAAAGAACCAAGAGTTATTTCACTTTATATAATAATCATACTACGGTATTTTATAGTTTTATACCAACCAAACTCATAATAATTATAATAAAAAACAACATGTACTCTTTCTTGAAATCAAAGGAGAAGAAAATAAACTGTATTTCTAAGAGGATATAAAAGTTGATTTGATGAATATTCAGGTAGGGATTTAACCGTAGACCATTTCCCAAAAAATGTGTTGATCTCATTTTCGTCATGTAACGGGGTGGCATGTTGTTCTAATATTAATTGTTTCATAATAAAAAAATTCCACTTAATAAAATTAGGTTTTAGTTTACTCTTCCAGTTTCTAAAGAGGAGATTCCTTGCTGTTAAGATAGATATAGATAAGATACATTTCCAATCCTTGCTAATCTCTTTATTTGTCAAAAATAGAATTCAAGGTTCAGAGATTTGCCTGTAATTTTATTTATTCAAAATTCCAGTTTAAATAAAATTGTCTTATCAAGGGACAATCCCAGATAAGACTTACTAGGTTGGCAGCAAAAAGCCTACACTTTGGACATTTATTAAATTGAGTATTCCCCCACATAGCTTCCTTTTTGGGAGTGTAATAGGTTCTATAAATTAATTTTAAGTGGGCATCTCTCCAGGTTTCAAACATCGTAACTGTTTTAACCCTTTAAATGGATGCAAATATAATTTTGGGGTTCACTTCCCCTCTGATAATATGATTTCAGTTTCTAGCTAGTAGTTCTAGATTATTCAGCCCCTCTACAGTAAATAAAAGCCAATACCAGGGAGATATTGTATATACACCTCAGCTGACCATCTTTATCCATGAGTCCATTTTATCCCAGTTCCATTCACACCCATTTTTTACAACAAGCTTGTTTATATAGTGTCGGATTTGCAGATATGTGAAAAAAAATCTCTATTATTCAACAAATAATCTATTTTTAATTCTTCAAAAGTTCTAATGCATTTTTCCTCTATGTTCCTAATCTGAGAGATCAACTTTAGCTCACTATCGCACCATCTTTTAAATGCAGCCGAATTGAGCCCTTCTGGAAAAGCATGGTTGCCTGCACACATGAGGTATTTAGATACACCAAATTTAACTCCCTGTTTTCTACAGATCTTTTGCCACGCCCAGATAGGATAATATATTGTCTTTAAAGTCCTTATCTCAGGAGCTTGTTATGTGGAATATGTAAAAGATTCTGCAATGTATACGGACCAATGAGATTCTTTTGAAATTCTGTAACTGAGTAATATGAGGATTCTGCCAGCCACTCAACAGCAAATCTCCCTAAACATATCCAATTGTAGTGTTCGAAGTGTGGAAGAAATACGGCTAGATTTAGAGTTTTGCGGCCAAAGGGGTGTGTTAGCTACGCATGTATTTTTTTCCCTGCACCTTTTAAATAACGCTGGTATTTAGAGTTCTCTGAAGGGCTGCGTTAGGCTCCAAAAAGGGAGCGTACAGGCATATTTACCGCCACTTCAACTCTAAATACCAGCGTTGCTTACGGTAGCGGCCAGCTTGAAAAACGTACTCGTGCACGATTCCCCCATAGGAAACAATAAGGCAGTTTGAGCTGAAAAAAAACCTAACACCTGCAAAAAAGCAGCGTTCAGCTCCTAACGCAGCCCCATTGTTTCCTATGGGGAAACACTCTCTAAGTCTGCACCTAACACCTTAACATGTACCCCGAGTATAAACACCCCTAACCTTACACTTATTAACCCCTAATCTGCCGCCCCCGCTATCGCTGACCCCTGCATTTTATTATTAACCCCTTATCTGCTGCTCCGTACATCGCTGCCACCTACATTATCCCTATGAACACCTAATCTGCTGCCCCCAACGTCGCCGACACCTACATAATATTTATTAACCCCTAATCTGCCCCCCCAACATCGCCGCTACCCTACCTACACTTATTAACCCCTAATCTTCCGACCGGACCTCGTCTCCACTATAATAAATGTATTAACCTCTAAACCGCCGCACTCCCGCCTCGCAAACCCTATAATAAATTTTATTAACCCCTAATCTGCCCTCATTAACATCACCGACACCTAACTTCAAGTATTAACCCCTAATCTGCCGACCGGACCTCGCCGCTACTCTAATAAATGTATTAACCCCTAAAGCTAAGTCTAACCTTAACCCTAACACCCCCCTAAGTTAAATATAATTTTTATCTAATGAAATAAATTAACTCTTATAAAATAAATTATTCCTATTTAAAGCTAAATACTTACCTGTAAAATAAACCCTAATATAGCTACAATATAACGAATAATTATATTGTAGCTATTTTAGGATTTATATTTATTTTACAGGCAACTTTGTATTTATTTTAACTAGGTACAATAGCTATTAAATAGTTAATAACTATTTTAATAGCTACCTAGTTAAAATAATTACAAAATTACCTGTAAAATAAATTCTAACCTAAATTACAATTAAACCTAACACTACACTATCAATAAATTAATTAAATAAAATACCTACAAGTACCTACAATTAAATCAACTAAACTAAATTACAAAAAAACAAAACACTAAATTACAAAAAAATTAAAAAAGAATACAAGAATTTTAAACTAATTACACCTACTCTAAGCCCCCTAAAACAATAACAAAGCCCCCCAAAATAAAAAATGCCCTACTCTATTCTAAAATAAAAAGTTAACAGCTCTATTACCTTACCAGCCCTTAAAAGGGCCTTTTGCGGGGCATGCTCCAAAGAAAACAGCTCTTTTGCCTGTAAAAAAAAACATACAATACCCCCCTCAACATTACAAGCCACCACCCACATACCCCGAAGTCTTCATCCTATCCGGGCAGAAGAGCTCCTCCAGAGGGTCCGAAGTCTTCATCCTATCCGGGCAGAAGAGGACATCCGGACCGGCAGACATCTTCATCCAGGCGGGATCTTCTATCTTCTTCCATCCGCGTGGAACGGGACCATCTTGAAGCAGCCGACGCGGAGCCATCCTTCTTCACCGACGGACTAACGACGAATGAAGGTTCCTTTAAATGACGTCATCCAAGATGGCGTCCCTCGAATTCCGATTGGCTGATTCAGCCAATCAGATTCAAGCTCAATCCGATAGGCTGATTGGATCAGCCAATCAGATTGACCTCGCATTCTATTGGCTGTTCCGATCAGCCAATAGAATGCAAGCTCAATCTGATTGGCTGATTGGATCATCCAATCCGATTGAATTTGAATCTGATTGGCTGATTCAATCAGCCAATCAGATTTTTCCTACCTTAATTCCGATTGGCTGATAGAATCCTATCAGCCAATCGGAATTTGAGGGACGCCATCTTGGATGACGTCATTTAAAGGAACCTTCATTCGTCGTTAGTCCATCGGTGAAGAAGGATGGCTCCGCGTCGGCTGCTTCAAGATGGTTCCGCTCCGCGCCGGATGGAAGAAGATAGAAGATGCCGCCTGGATGAAGATGTCTGCCGGTCCGGATGTCCTCTTCTGCCCGGATAGGATGAAGACTTCGGACCCTCTTCTGGACGGATCGGTGATACCTGGCTTGGTGAAGATAAGGTAGGAAGATCTTCAGGGGCTTAGTGTTAGGTTTTTTAAGGGGGGTTTGGGTGGGTTAGATTAGGGGTATGTGGGTGGTGGGTTGTAATGTTTGGGGGGGTATTGTATGCTTTTTTTTTACAGGCAAAAGAGCTGATTTCTTTGGGGAATGCCCCGCAAAAGGCCCTTTTAAGGGCTGGTAAGGTAATAGAGCTGTTAACTTTTTATTTTAGAATAGGGTAGGTCATTTTTTTATTTTGGGGGGCTTTGTTATTTTTTTAGGGGGCTTAGAGTAGGTGTAATTAGTTTAAAAATCTTGTATTCTTTTTTTATTTTTTGTAATTTAGTGTTTGGTTCTTTTTGTAATTTAGTTTAGTTGATTTAATTGTAGGTAATTGTAGGTAGTTTAGTTAATTTATTTATTGATAGTGTAGTGTTAGGTTTAATTGTAATTTAGGTTAGGATTTATTTTACAGGTAATTTTGTAATTATTTTAACTAGGTAGCTATTAAATAGTTATTAAATATTTAATAGCTATTGTACCTAGTTAAAATAAATACAAAGTTGCCTGTAAAATAAATATAAATCCTAAAATAGCTACAATATAATTATTTGTTATATTGTAGCTATATTAGGGTTTATTTTACAGGTAAGTATTTAGCTTTAAATAGGAATAATTTATTTAATAAGAGTTAATTTATTTCGTTAGATTAAGATTATATTTAATTTAGGGGGGTGTTAGTGTTAGTGTTAGGGTTAGACTTAGCTTTAGGGGTTAATACATTTATTAGAGTAGCGGCGAGGTCCGGTCGGCAGATTAGGGGTTAATAAGTGTAGGTAGGTAGCAGCGACGTTGGGAGGGGCAGATTAGGGGTTAATAAATATTATGTAGGTGTTAGCGATATTAGGGGCAGCAGAATAGGGGTACATAGGGATAATGTAGGTGGCGGCGGTGTGCGGTCAGCAGGTTAGTGCTTAAAAAAATGTATTATAGAGGCGGCGATGTGGGGGGACCTCGGTTTAGGGGTACATAGGTAGTTTATGGGTGGTAGTGTACTTTAGAGCACAGTAGTTAAGAGCTTTATAAACCGGCGTTAGCCCATAAAGCTCTTAACTCCTGACTTTTTTCTGCGGCTGGAGTTTTGTAGTTAGAGTTCTAACGCTCACTTCAGCCAAGACTCTAAATACTGGCGTTAGGAAGATCCCATTGAAAAGATAGGATACGCAATTGGCGTAAGGGGATCTGCGGTATGGAAAAGTCGCGGCTGGAAATTGAGCGTTAAACCCTTTCCTGACTGACTCTAAATACCAGCGGGTGGCCAAAACCAGCGTTAGGACCCCTTAACGCTGGTTTTGACGGCTAACGCAGAACTCTAAATCTAGGCGATAATATCCTAATAGCAATTCTTGGTTTACTTTTATTCCAAATGAATTGTACAACAGCCGATTGTAAGTCTTTTTTGGAGAGTGGCATAGGTATATTTTTCATTACATAAATTCATTTTGGTAAAATGATCATTTTCAAAAGATTCACAAAAGATTCACCGTTCCAGATAATGAGATTGGTAATTTCACCCAAATATTTAAATCTGCTTTAATTTTCTTTAATAAAGGGGAGAAATTTAGACTATACCAATTATCTTCTTTGTAGGAAATTTGGATGCATTTAAACCCCTCCGAAGCTTCCTTTATTAGAATATTTATTTCTGAGCCCTTTTTTTTTACTTTTTTCCCCCTTTTACTCATTTACTATACCCACACATATTATATACAGTTTTTCTCGCCATTAAATGGAATTTCTAAAGATACAATTTTTTTCATCATATCATATAATTTACTATAAATGTTTAATAAAATATTTTGAAAAAATAGAAAAAACACACTTTTTCTAACTTTGACCCCCAAAATCTCTTACGCATCTACAACCACCAAAAAACTACCAAACTAAATAGTTTCTAAATTTTGTCCTCAGTTTAGAAATACCTAATGTTTATATGTTCTTTGTTTTTTTTTTTGCAAGTTATAGGGCAATAAGTACAAGTAGCACTTTGCTATTTCCAAACCATCGGCTAGATTTAGAGTTTTGCGGCCAAAGACTATACATTTTATACTTTTTTATTCTCTGTTCACATCACCATCTTATCACCTAATTTTAGTATAGATATATCACATTCTAATGTATATTTTATTAGGAATTACTATAACTGCACTACATTCTGAGTACACTTTAGCAACATTATATACCTCACTTACTATTAGGTCTCCAATATATTGCAGTTTTTTTAGAGATCTTTTAATATATATTTTTTCCATTTTGGACAAGTTTTGCACTTTAACAATTTCCACATACAAACGTCTTCATATTCTCTAATAATTAGTACTGTTTAACCACAATATTAATTCCATTTCTTTGAGACACATACACCTAGATTTAGAGTTTTGCGGCCAAAGGGGTGCGTCAGCTACGCGTGTTTTTTTCCCCCTGCACCTTTTAAATAACGCTGGTATTTAGAGTTGTCTGAAGGGCTGCGTTAGACTCCAAAAAGGGAGCGTACAGGCATATTTACCGCCACTTCAACTCTCAATACCAGCGTTGCTTACGGTAGCGGCCAGCTTGAAAAACGTGCTCGTGCACGATTTCCCCATAGGAAACAATGGGGCAGTTTGGGCTGAAAAAAACCTAACACCTGCAAAAAAGCAGCGTTCAGCTCCTAACACAGCCCCATTGTTTCCTATGGGGAAACACTTCCTATGTCTGCACCTAACACCCTAACATGTACCCCGAGTCTAAACACCCCTAACCTTACACTTATTAACCCTTAATCTGCTGCCCCCGCTATCGCTGACCCCTGCATTACACTTTTAACCCCTTATCTGCCGCTCCGGACACCGCCGCAACCTACATTATCCCTATGTACCCCTAATCTGCTGCCCCTAACATCGCCGACCCCTATATTATATTTATTACCCCCTAATCTGCCCCCCCCAACGTCGCCGCTACCTACCTACACTTATTAACCCCTAATCTGCTAACCGGATCTCACCGCTACTATAATAAATATATTAACCCCTAAAGCTAAGTCTAACCCTAACCCTAACACCCCCTAAGTTAAATATAATTTAAATCTAACGAAATAAAATAAATCTTATTAAATAAATTAATCCTATTTAAAGCTAAATACTTACCTGTAAAATAAACCCTAATATAGCTACAATATAATTAATAATTACATTGTAGCTATTTTAGGATTTATATTTATTTTACAGGCAACTTTGTATTTATTTTAACTAGGTACAATAGCTATTAAATAGTTATTAACTATTTAATAGCTACCTAGTTAAAATAATTACAAAATTACCTGTAAAATAAATCCTAACCTAAGTTACAATTAAACCTAACACTACACTATCAATAAATAAATAAAATAAACTACATACAATTATCTACAATTAAATAAACTATACTAAATTACAAAAAAAAACACTAAATTACAAAAAATAAAAAAAGATTACAAGAATTTTAAACTAATTACACCTACTTCATGCCCCTAAAAAAATAACAAAGCCCCCCAAAATAAAAAAAATGCCCTACCCTATTCTAAAATAAAAAGTTTACAGCTCTTTTACCTTACCAGCCCTTAAAGGGACAGTAAACCTTAAAAATAATGTTATATAATTCTGCACATAGTGCAGAATTATATAACATTATATTAGCCAAACTTTGTAAATCATAATATTCCCTTTTTATTTTGTAAACATACCGCTGTTTTACAGACCCGCTCTCTGTACTCTGCTGAGCGGGTCTGTTGTTTTTACTAAGCGCATCGGGAGCGGGAGCGAGCTGCACTGTGTCTAATGGCGCGGTCGGGCCGGGTTGTGACTATATAACTGGCCCAATGCGCTCAGTAAAAACAACAGACCCGCTCAGCAGAGTACAGAGAGCGGGTCTGTAAAACAGCGGGTTTTTTTCAAAATAAAAAGGGAATATTATGATTTACAAAGTTTGGCTAATATAATGTTATATAATTCTGCACTATATGTGCAGAATTATATAACATTATTTTTAAGGTTTACTGACCCTTTAAAAGGGCCTTTTGTGGGGCATGCCCCAAAGAATTCAGCTCTTTTGCCTGTAAAAAAAACAATACAATACCCCCCAACATTACAACCCACCACCCACATACCCCTAATCTAACCCAAACCCCCCTTAAAAAACCTAACACTAAGCCCCTGAAGATCTTCCTACCTTATCTTCACCACACCGGGTATCACCGATCCATCCAGAAGAGGCTCCGAAGTCTTCATCCTATCCGGCAAGAAGAGGTCCAGAAGAGGCTTTGAAGTCTTCCTCCTATCCGGCAAGAAGAGGACATCTGGACCGGCAAACGTCTTCATCCAAGCGGCATCTTCTATCTTCATCCATCCAACTAGGAGCGGCTCCATCTTCAAGACCTCCAGCGTGGAACATCCTCTTCTCCCGACGACTAGACGACGAATGAAGGTTCCTTTAAGGGACGTCATCAAAGATAGCGTCCCTCGAATTCCGATTGGCTGATAGGATTCTATCAGCCAATCGGAATTAAGGTAGGAAAAATCTGATTGGCTGATTGAATCAGCCAATCAGATTCAAGTTCAATCCGATTGGCTGATCCAATCAGCCAATCAGATTGAGCTCGCATTCTATTGGCTGATCGGAAGAGCCAATAGAATGCAAGCTCAATCTGATTGGCTGATTGGATCAGCCAATCGGATTGAACTTGAATCTGATTGGCTGATTTAATCAGCCAATCAGATTTTTCCTACCTTAATTCCGATTGGCTGATAGAATCCTATCAGCCAATCGGAATTTGAGGGACGCCATCTTGGATGACGTCATTTAAAGGAACCTTCATTCGGACTTAGGACGTCGTTAGAAGAGGATGGATCCGCGTCGGCTGCTTCAAGATGGTCCCACTCCGCGCCGGATGGAGAAGATAGAAGATGCCCCCTGGATGAAGATGTCTACCGGTCCAGATGCCCTCTTCTTGCCGGATAGGATGAAGACTTCGGACCCTCTTCTGGACCTCTTCTTGCCGGATAGGATGAAGACTTCGGACCCTCTTCTGGAGGGATCGGTGATACCCAGTGTGGTGAAGATAAGGTAGGAAGATCTTCAGGGGCTTAGTGTTAGGTTTTTTAAGGGGGGTTTGGGTTATATTAGGGGTATGTGGGTGGTGGGTTGTAATGTTGGGGGGGATTGTATGTTTATTGAAATGCAAAAGAGCAGAATTCTTTGGGGCATGCTGTGCAAAAGGCCCTTTTAAGGGCTGGTAAGGTAAAATAGCTTTTTTAATTTTTTGTAATTTAGTGTTTTGTTTTGTTTTTAATTTAGTTTAGTTGATTTAATTGTAGATAATTGTAGATAGTTTATTTAATTAATGTATTGATAGTGTAGTGTTAGCTTTAATTGTAACTTAGGTTAGGATTTATTTTACAGGTAATTTTGTAATTATTTTAACTAGGTAACTATTAAATAGTTATTAACTATTTAATAGCTATTGTACCTGGTTAAAATAAATACAAAGTTGCCTGTAAAATAAATATTAATCCTAAAATAGCTACAATATAATTATTATTTATATTGTAGCTATATTAGGGTTTATTTTACAGGTAAGTATTTAGCTTTAAATAGGAATAATTTATTTAATAAGATTTATTTTATTTCGTTAGATTTAAATTAAACTTAACTTAGGGGGGTGTTAGTGTTAGGGTTAGACTTAGCTTTAGGGGTTAATACATTTATTAGAGTAGCGGCGAGGTCCGGTCGGCAGATTAGGGGTTAATACTTGAAGTTAGGTGTCGGCGATGTTAGGGAGGGCAGATTAGGGGTTAATACTATTTATTATAGGATTTTTGAGGCGGGAGTGAGGCGGATTCGGGGTTAATACATTTATTATAGTAGCGGTGAGGTCCAGTCGGCAGATTAGGGGTTAATAATTGTAGGTAGGTAGCGGCAACATTGGGGGGGCAGATTAGGGGGTAATAAATATTATGTAGGGGTCGGCGATGTTAGGGGCAGCATATTAGGGGTACATAGGGATAATTTAGGTTGCGGCGGTGTGCGGTCGGCAGATTAGGGGTTAAAAAAATTAAATAGAGTGGCGGCGATGTGGGGGGCCTCGGTTTAGGGGTGCATAGGTAGTTTATGGGTGTTAGTGTACTTTAGAGCACAGTAGTTAAGAGCTTTATGAACCGGCGTTAGCCCAGAAAGCTCTTAACTCCTGTTTTTTTTTCTGCGGCTGGAGTCTTGTCGTTAGATTTATAACGCTCACTTCAGCCAAGACTCTAAATACCGGCGTTAGAAAGATCCCATTGAAAAGATAGGATACGCAATTGGCGTAAGGGGATCTGCGGTATGGAAAAGTCGCGGCTGGAAAGTGAGCGTTAGACCCTTTCCTGACTGACTCTAAATACCAGCGGGCGGTAAAAACCAGCGTTAGGACCCCCTAACGCTGGTTTGGACGGCTAACGCAGAACTCTAAATCTAGGCGTAGGTTACTTATTTACTTATTGCAATTAATGCAAATTTATGTGTGTGCTTAACTCTAGTGCAGTTATTCCCCTGTTTCCATATTACCTTATAATGTGCAAAGCCAAAAAACACAGTTAAAAGCAGTGAAAAAGGGTTGCAGAATATACAAGTGTAAATCCATGCAATTTACATCAGTTTCATAACTAGCAGAGGCACTGATTACTAATGAATCTCAATTCACGTCAGTCATCATGTATCATAAATTGCATTTTACATAAAAGATGACTTCTATCTTCCTGCCAAAAAGAGAAGATAAAGTTGTTATTCATTTTAATTTAGATTTCCTTTCTCGTGTGTCTTTATCATTATTCAATCACATTTTTAATTTTATTTGAATGCGTAGTAAATCCCCCTAGAGGTTACAAAGATAAGATGATTCAAATTGAAAAATTACAGATGAACTAATAAAGTTGATAAATATTTGGAGAAAATCATGTGATATGAACTGATTGTACTGATGCTTAAATAGAAACTTTAAATATGATTTTAGGGGATTATAGCACTTCTATATTGGAGGTATAAAACTATGTATTCTGTATAATATGAACCATCAATGCAAAAATTCCTTTTTTATGCCATCTTTTAAAATGTAAATATCAATAATGTATTATTCAAAACACTTTTCTCGCCTGGAGCTTTAGATAGTCACCATGAGACCTAGGGTATGATTATCCCTTATTAGCATGAAGTATTATTAATTCATTAGACCACTGAAACACAGCATTACATTAAAATGTTACTTTTAAGTAATGAAGGCTTCCATTCATAAACAGGGATAGGCAAGGTGTCCGTACACGGACACTGGTGTCTGTGACTAGCCCTTGCAGTGTCCGCCACAACCTTTGTATATATATTTTTTTTTTTCTGATTAAATAATAGGAATAAAAAAAAAATATGTAGTGTGAATAAAGTTAGTAGCTTGTCAAGAGACTGCTAGCGATATTGGGTGATAAGTTATGGAATAAATAAAGGAAGAGTGAAATACTGGATGTGTATCTGCATCAGTATAATAACACCCAGTGCTATATGACACAGTAGTGACACTGGCTCATGGGTATAGACAGAGGAGGGCTGGTTATAGAATCAGTGGTATCTGCATCAGTATAATAACACCCAGCACTATATAATGACACAGTAGTGACACTGGTACATGGGTATAGCCAGACAAGGGCTGGTTATAGGATCAGTGGTATCTGCATCAGTATAACAACACCCAGCACTATACAGTGGGGCAAAAAAGTATTTAGTCAGCCACCAATTGTGCAAGTTATTCGACTTAAGAAGATGAGAGAGGCCTGTAATTTTCATCATAGGTATACCTCAACTATGAGAGACAAAATGTGGAAACAAATCCAGACAATGACATTGTCTGATTTGGAAAGAATTTATTTGCAAATTATGGTGGAAAATAAGTATTTGGTCACCTACAATCAAGCAAGATTTCTGGCTCTCACAGACCTGTATCTTCTTCTTTAAGAGGCTCCTCTGTCCTCCACTCATTACCTGTATTAATGGCACCTGTTTGAACTTGTTATCAGTATAAAAGACACCTGTCCACAACCTCAAACAGTCATACTCCAAACTCCAATATGGTGAAGAACAAAGAGCTGTCGAAGGACACCAGAAACAAAATTGTAGACCCGCACCAGGCTGGGAATACTGAATCTGCAATAGGCAAGCAGCTTGGTATGAAGAAATCAACTGTGGGAGCAATAATTAGAAAATGAGAGAGATACAAGATCACTGATAATCTCCCTCGATCTGGAGCTCCACGCAAGATCTCACCCATGGGGTCAAAATGATCACAAGAACGGTGAGCAAACATCCCAGAACCACATGGGGGGACCTAGTGAATGACCTGCAGAGAGCTGGGACCAACATAACAAAGGCTACCATCAGTAACACACTACGCTGCCAGTACATGCCCGGGCCCATCTGAAGTATGCTAGAGAGCATTTGGATGATCCAGAAGCGGATTGGGAGAATTTCATATGGTCAGATGAAACCAAAGTAGAACTGTTTGGTAGAAACACAACTCGTCGTGTTTGGAGGAGAGAAAATGCTGAGTTGCAACTAAAGAACACCATACCTACTGTGTACAACATCATGCTTTGGGGCTGTTTCTCTGCAAAGGGAACAGGACGACTGATCCGTGTACATGAAAGAATGAATGGGGCCATGTATCGTGAGATTTTGAGTGCAAACCTCCTTCCATCAGCAAGGGCATTGAAGATGAAACGTGGTTGGGTCTTTCACCATGACAATGATCCCAGACACACCACCCATGCAACGAAGGAGTGGCTTCGTAAATAGCATTTCAAGGTCCTGGAGTGGCCTAGCCAGTCTCCAGAGCTCAACCTCATAGAAAACCTTTGGAGGGAGTTGAAAGTCTGTGTTGCCCAGTGACAGCCCCAAAACATCACTGCTCTAGAGGAGATCTGCATGCAGGAATGGGCCAACATACCAGAAACAGTGTGTGACAACCTTGTGAAGACTTGAAATGAAAACATTTGACCTCTGTCATTGCCAACAAAGGATATATAACAAAGTATTGAGATGAACTTTTGATATTGACCAAATATTTATTTTCCACCATAATTTGCAAATAAATTATTTCCAAATCAGACAATGTGATTGTCTGGATTTGTTTCCACATTTTGTCTCTCATAGTTGAGGTATACCTATGATGAAAATTACAGGCCTCTCTCATCTTCTTATGTGGGAGAACTTGCACAATTGGTGGCTGACTAAATACCTTTTTGCCCCACTGTATAATGACACAGTAGTGACACTGCCACATGGGTATGGCCAGAGGAGGGCTGGTTATAGGATCAGTGGTATCTGCATCAGTATAATAACACCCAGCACTATGTAATGACACAGTAGTGACACTGGCACATGTGTATAGCCAGATGAGGGCTGGTTATAGGATCAGTGGTATCTGCATCAGTTTAATAACACCAAGCACTATAAAATAATGTTTTTAATTTCAAATGTACCTTGGTGTCCTTAACTAAGGTCTGTACTTTAGAAAATGTCCGCCACAGCCTTCGTCTGTGCCTATCCCTGTTCATAAATATATATATGTATAACTTAAAGGAATAAAGTACTCAGTTTTTTTTCATTCATTCATTAAACATGGTTATTTTTTCCTAAAGAAATTGTAAGGTAAAAGCTTTTTATATTTAGCTTTAAATGAGCAGTATTATTATGTACTTCCTATTTAAGGCTTTTTATTAGCTCTCAGGTACAAATGCTCATGGTTAGCCAAATGAGGATTCCCATAAATCAACCAATGACATACCTTCCAACATTTCCCAGAGGCTTTCTGGGATACAGAAGGTTAAAAAAGGTCCATAGTTGGTTGGGAAGGATTGGTTCCGTAAAAATAAATAAATTACTATAAATCGTATATGTCTTCTAAACACTGCCAATACCCCTCCCACCAACCTTCATTAAAAAACTACAACCTGCCTTAGAAAAACTAATCTGGCAAAAACTCAGACTCGGAATCCCAAGAAACACCCCGATTCGGTGGCCTTGGAATACCCAATATGCAGCTTTATAGGCAGGCTACAATACTACAGAGATTAATAGATTGGTGCCATAACTCCCAACATAAATCCTAGGTACTGGATACCAATATCTTTAACATGTGCAATATAGACACCATGGCATGGCTCCTGCCTTCTAAACGTAACTACCCCATATCAAACTACCATCTACTTTTAGAATTATTTTCTCAATGGGACAAGCTGATCAACACCAGCACTTTCATCTCCTCACGCCCCTCTCCATTGACACCTTTCAAACATAACCCTCAAAACAAAACCTCCCCTCCCTCCTACATGCATAAATGGAAAGAACAACTAGACAAACATATAGATGCGAAATCATGGAATAAAATATTCCACAAACACTCATCCATTTCTGCGCACATTCAAGAGATGCATTTTAAATTTATCACCAGATGTTACCTCACACCAGCGAAGTTTAAAACATATTTTATAAACGCACAAGTGGAAGATGCTGGAGGGGATGTGGAGAGGTCGGCACTATCCTCCATATCTGGTGGTAGTGCCCCAAATTGGGGAAATTTTGGGTAGAGATAACACTCTTCATCTCTAAGGTTTTAGGGGTCATAGTCCTCCTTCCCCGGATATATTATTGTACCATTCCCTTCCAAAACTGAAGGATACCTAATAAAAATCCCTTTTAAAGATAAAGATAAATAGCACAAAACTCCTGATTCCACAAAGATGGAAGACCTTACAGGCCCCGTCTAGAGACGATTGAAGGCACCAAGTGCCTGAACTCCTCCAAATAGAGAGATAGATATCATTATCTAAAATCAAGATTAAGGTCCATAGAAATACATGAAAACATGTTGGAAATATGGAAAGACATAGACTCATGAATGATATCCACCCACTTCAACCCATCCACTCCCTCACCTTGTCCCCTTCACCTCACCCACTTTTTTTTTTTTTTTTTTCTCCTCTCTCCTCTGCTGCTGGTCATTTTGCCACATACCCCTACAATGCCCAAATCTTTACCTTCTCTCCCTATTCTCATATTCAGTTACACACCATAATTTTTCGCATTTAATGGCATTTAGTCAACAATCAACACTAATTCCATGCTTTATTTGTTATTTTTCTTGATTGACATTCTATGTTTGTAGTTTGCATCAAACTGCCTTATTCAAGGCAGCTACTCTTGTTAAATGTTCATCATTGTAAGCTTTACAGATACTAACCAGCTTGGTATTATGTTAATTTAAAGGGACATAAAAGAAGTTGTGATAGAGACAAAATATAATAATATGTACTTTAATTACTTTACCTGCAAATTTATACTGTAGTGCCTCGCCATTAACACTTTCTTTTAAGTGTCTTAATTTTACAGCTATAACTCCCCCCACACAATTCCTTTTATGGCTGCATATATATCCACCATTGATAAGGTAGAATGCAAGACTTTAACAGTCATTATCTGCTGGAGCATGCCTAGAAGCAAATAAGTTGCTGTGAAATCAGTTAAAATGCAATGCCTGTGTTTCTGATGTTAAACACTGATGGGGGGGTGGATCAGTTTACTCCAGAAAGCACAGCTATGTAAGTCATTTTGCTTATTTTTGAAAATTATTTTAAAATACTTGCCAGCAAGTTTTAAACAATTTTTGTATGCAAACTATTTTTACTTAATTAGCCCTTTTAGGATATGCACAGATCTCAACATGTTTTATCAACTCAGAGACACACACGGACTTGCAACACGAATACCAATTGGTGATATGGACTGGCTATATCTTATTTGTAGTCAGTCACTGGTATTTATTCATTTTTCCTCTTCTTCGTTATGTTTTAGTTTTGTGAGAATTGTAAAGCTTCATTAAAATAAATAAAAAGAAAGATATAAATTGCTATGCTGTAAAAAAAAGGGCCCAGTTTATGGGTGAGACCATGTCAAGAAGGACGGGGCCACTGGATGAAGGTGGTTGGGGTCACAGGTGTGTCTTGGCAGTCTGTGGGTATGTTTGGTTGGATTGTGGGTGGGGCTAATATAATCCATTTAAACCGGCACAATCTACAGCTGTAGATGGGTAGGAGGGCAGACCTCCCAATTTGTGGCAATCCCACAGGATGCAGGACAGTTGCAAAGATCATTAGCAGGAAGTTATATTAATTTCAAGTTCAATTTAAACTCCTTTTACCTCATATTTGTTAAAGCAAACATGTCACTATGTTTAAATGCTACCCCTTGAGGGCTGAAGATGTTAAATAAAACACTCAAAAAAGGATTACAATTTATTTTTAAGAGGAGACTAATACCTCACTCTCACCTAGATTAGGAGTTTTGCGTTTGTGTTTTAACGCTGAAAAAATGGTCATCTGAGACCAGTAGTTATGAGTTTTACGCAACAAAACTGTTACATAAAACTCATAACTAAACTGTTACAAAGTACACTAACAACCATAAACTACCTATTAATCCCTCCTGCATCACAAACACTATATTACATTTATTAACCCCTAATCTGCCGCTCCCAACATCGCCGCCACTAATAACATTTATTAACCCCTATTCCCCCGCACCCCAACATTTCCCACACTATAATAAAGATATTAACCCCATAGTCTGCTGCTCCCTGACATCGTCGCCACTAAATATAGTTATTAACCCCTAAACATCTGGCCTCCCACATCACTACCACTAAATAAACCTATTAACCCTTAAACCGCCAGCCCCCCACATAGCAAAAAACTAAATTAAACTATTAACCCCTAAACCTAACAACCCCCTAAGTTTAAATTAAAATGACAAGATCCCTATCGTAAAATAAATAAAAACTTACCTGTGAAATTAAAAAAACCTAAGTTTAAACTATAAATTAAACTAGCATTACTATTAGACTAAAATTTAAATAATGATCAATTAAATTACTCATTAAAAAAACTAACACTACTAAAAAAAATAAATCTACAGTTACAAAAATTTAAAAATACTAAATTACAAAAAATAAAAAAATACTAAATTACCAAAAATAACAAACGAAATGATCCAAAATAGAAACAATTACACCTAATCTAATAGCCCTATCAAAATAAAAAAGCCCCCCCCCAAAAAAAATAAAAAAAACCCTAACCTACAATAAACTACCAATAGCCCTCCAAACAGTAAAACCCACCACCCAACCAACTCCCAAAATAAAAAACCTAACTCTAAAAAAAACTAATCTACCCATTGCCATGAAAAGGGAATGTGTATGGGAATTGACCTTAAAAGAGCATTCAGCTCTTTTTCTTGCCCTTAAAAGTGGATTCAGCTCTTTTAAGACAAGCCCAAACCCTAAATCTAAAAAAAAAAACCTCCCAAAAAACCTTAAAAAACCCTAACACTAACCCATCTTTAGGTACTCACAGTTGCTGAAGTCCGGCTTGAGCAATCTTCATCCCATCGGCTCCATATTCAATCAGGCGGTTCCATCTTCATCCATCGTGGGACCGGCATCCTCTTCAGCTCTAATTCCTATGGGCTGATTTAAATTTTTCAGCCAATAGGAATCCAATGGTATCCCCAGTATAAAAGTGGTACCTTGCATTTGAATCCTCAGTGCGGCAGACGATTGCATGAAGAGGACCTCCACGTCGGATCGATGAACCTCTGCCTTGGACCTTCGCCTGGACCTCCGCCTCCGTGCATCGATCACTCCGCCTCCGCAGGGATGAAGAAGATGCCGGTCCCTCGATGGATGAAGATGGAGCCGTCTGGATAAAGATGGAGGCCTTTTAAAGGGCTATTGGTAGTTTATTATAGATTAGGGTTCTTTTATTTTGGGGTGTTTTTTTTTTTTTTAAAACGCGTTATTAGAATAGGAATCATTTTTATTATTTTGAATAATTCGTTTTTTATTTTGTGTAATGTTTTTTTCTTTTTGGGGTGTTTTTTTTTTTAGAATAGCAATTTTTTATTTTTAATGGGCAGCAAAAGAGCTGAATGCCCTTTTAAGGGCAATGCCCATACACATGTCTTTTTTAGGGCAATGGGTAGATTAGGTTTAACTTTATTTTTGTTTTGTGGGTTTGGGGGGTGGGGGTTTGCATGCTGTTAGGGGGTGTTTGTTTGTCTTTTTTTTTTAAAAAATGGATGATTTCTTTAGGGCAATGCCCTACAAAAGGCCCTTTTAAGGGCCCTTGGTAGTTTATTATACACATTAGGGCTTTTTTATTTTGTTGTTGTTTTTTTTTTTTAAACAGGGTATTAGAATAGGAATAATTTTTATTGTTTTGGATCATTTCATTTGTTATTTTTTGTAATGGTAGATTTTTTTTATTTTTTGTAATTTTAGTCGGCTAGATTACGAGTTTTGCAGTATGAGTGAAAAAGCAGCGTTAAGGCTCTTTTTCACTAATGCTGGTATTACGAGTCTTGCAGGTTTAGGTGTACCGCACACTTTTTTGGCCGTAACGCAACGTAACTACCGCAGCTTTCAAAAAGTCCTTTAACAATGGGATCCATACCGTAAACTGAAAGTCAGTAGTTATGGGTTTTATGCTACAACGCCGTAACATAAAACTCATAACTAAAGTGCTAAAAAGTACACTAACATCCAAAAAACTACCTATTAACCCCTAAACCAAGGCCCTCCTGCATCGCAAACACTAAAATAAAATTATTAACCCCTAATCTGCTGCTCCGGACATCGCCGACACTAGAATAAACATATTAACCCCTAAACCGCCGCACTCCCGCATTGTAAACACTAGTTAAATATTATTAACCGCTAATCTGCTGCCCCTAACATCGCCGTAACCTACATTACTGTTATTAACCCTTAATCTGCTGCCCCAAAAATCGCCGCTACTATACTAAAGTTATTAACCCTAAGTCTAACCCTAACACCCTCTAACTTTAATACAATTAAAATAAATCTAAATAAAACTTACTATCATTAACTAAATAATTCCTATTTAAAACTAAATACTTACCTATAAAATAAACCCTAAGCTAGATACAATATAACTAATAGTTATATTGTAGCTAGCTTAGGTTTTATTTTTATTTCACAGGCAAGTTTGTATTTATTTTAACTAGGTAGATTAGTTAGTAAATAGTTATTAACTATTTACTAACTACCTAGCTAAAATAAATACAAATTCACCTGTAAAATAAAACCTAACCTGAGTTACACTAACACCTAACATTACACTACAATTAAATACATTACATTAATTAAATACAATTAACTAAATTACAAAAACAAACAAACACTAAATTACACAAAATAAAAAAGAAATTATCAAATATTTAAACTAATTACACCTAATCTAATAGCCCTATCAAAATAAAAAAGCCCCCCCAAAATAAAAAAAAACCTAGCCTAAACTAAACTACAAATAGCCCTTAAAAGGGCTAACAGTAAAACCCACCACCCATACAACCAACCCCCAAATAAAAACCTACCTAAAAAACCTAAACCCCCTCATTGTCCTGAAAAGGGCATTTGTATGGGCATTGCCCTTAAAAGGGCATTTAACTCTTTTTCCACCCAAACCCTAAGCTACAAATAAAACCCCCAATAAACCCTTAAACCCTTAAAAAAAAACCTAATACTAACCCAGGAAGATCCACTTACAGTTTTTGAAGACCCGACATCCATCCTCAACGAAGCGGCAGAAGTCCTCATCAAAGCCGGCAAAAGTCTTCATCCAAGCGGGTCGAAATCTTCATCCAAGCCGGCAGAAGTCTTCATCCAGACGGCATCTTCTATCTTCATCCATCCGGCGCGGAGCGGCTTCATTGAGGACTTCTGCCGCTTCGTTGAGGATGGATGTCGGGTCTTCAAAAACTGTAAGTGAATCTTCTGGGGTTAGTGTTAGGTTTTTTTAAGGGTTTATTGGGTGGGTTTAATTTTTAGCTTAGGGTTTGGGCGGAAAAAGAGCTAAATGCCCTTTTAAGGGCAATGCCCATACAAATGCCCTTTTCAGGGCAATGGGGAGCTTAGGTTTTTTTAGTTAGGATTTTATTTTATTTTTTATTTCAAGGGCTATTGGCAGTTTAGGCTTGGGTTTTTTTATTTTGGGGGGCTTTTTTATTTTGATAGGGCTATTAGATTAGGTGTAATTAGTTTATGTTTAAATCTTTTTATTAAATTTTAAAGGTATACAATATAACGAGGAAAAAAAAACAAATGGTCATAACATCAGTCTTGTTATCTCTATTAGGTCGTGAACCAAAATGAGCGACCATAGCACCAGTTTTACAGATGAAATCTTATGGTTCAGTTCCTAGAATACTGCACATGTGAATAGGGCCTAGAATAATCATTAATAAATAACCAAAAACATCACTATTAGTTTTGCAATGTCCATACTTCCAATCCTTTGTCTGACCTAGACTTCAGAATCTCCGCTAAAACCCTGGTTTATCAGAGATTTCCAGATTCTATCTTCATCTGGACTAATCCAAACAGAAAATGTAATCATATCATTTCAACCAGGCCCAAATTCAAGACTTCATAACAATACATCTAGTTATGCAAAACATTAGAAAAAATAGAAAAGAAAAAAAAGAAAGGAGAAAAAGGAGGATGAAGGACGTAGATAAACCCAGCTATTTGGCTAAGTATCTATTTAGATAGTCATTAATTTAGTTGGGTCTAACGAGGTAAATCAGAAAGAAAAAGTAAAGTAAAGTAAAGTAGGGTGCCCAGGCCCTCCCCCCCCAATACCACATTCACTGAATCTCAGGTACCAGGAAACCTAATCAACCCTATCTATCTTGAATCCCATTAAGTGTCCAGTAAAACCAAACTCTCTCGAATTGGGCTTGAGTATCTAAGATCTTCGAAGCGGATTCATTTTATTCCTAACTTCCTCCCAAGGGGGAGCCCTATCTTTATAAGGAGAAAGCCCAGGCGCCTACCAAATGGAGGCAGGAGCCCTATCTTTCCAGTATTTTGCAATACTTATTCTAGTAACCGTGCATAGTATTTTAATAAATGTATTTATCTGTTTGTTAAATCGAGGAATAGGATCATTTAATAAAGCCTGCGCTGGGGTTAGTTGAATCTGTTCGTCTAGGACCTCTCCAAGGAGGGAGGACAAATGAGCCCATGTGGGCTGTATAATGGTGCAGTCCCACCACAGGTGTAATTAGTTTAAATATTTGACAATTTGTTTTTTATTTTGTGTAATTTAGTGGGGATTTTTTAATTTAGTTAATTGTATTTAATTAATGTAATTTATTTAATTTTAGTGTAATGTTAGGTTTTAGTGTAAGACAGGTTAGGTTTTATTTTACAAGTAAATTTGTATTTATTTTAACTAGGTAGTTAGTAAATAGTTAATAACTATTTAGTAACTATTCTACCTAGTTAAAATAAATAGAAACTTGCCTGTGAAATAAAAATAAAACCTAAGCTAGCTACAATATAACTATTAGTTATATTGTAGCTAGCTTAGGGTTTATTTTATAGGTAAGTATTTAGTTTTAAATTGGAATTATTTAGTTAATGATAGTAATTTTTATTTAGATTTATTTTAATTATATTAAAGTTAGTGGGTGTTAGGGTTAGGGTTAGATTTAGGGTTAGGTTTAGGGGTTTATAACTTTAGTATAGTGGCGGTGACATTGGGGGCGGCAGATTAGGGGTTAATAACTGTAATGTAGGTGGCGGCGACATTGGGGGCAGCAGATTAGGGGTTAATAACTGTAATGTAGGTGTTGGCGATGTCGGGGACGGCAGATTAGGGGTTAACCTCTTAAGGACATATGACGGAATTTTTCCGTCATAAAACAATTGAGCAAACTGAAAGCTGTGTCCTTAAAGGGTTAATAAGTGTAATGTAGGTGTCGGCGATGTTGGGAGATTATGGGTTAATAAGTGTAGGTAGGTGGCGGCGACATTGGGGGCAGCAGATTAGGGGTTAATAAGTGTAGGTAGGTGGCAGTGATGTCGGGGGCGGCAGATTAGGGGTTAATAAGTGTAATGTAGGTGTCGGTGATGTCGAGGGCGGCAGATTAGGGGTGTTTAGACTCGGGGTTTATGTTAGGGTGTTAGGTGTAAACACAAACGGCTAGATTTGGAGTTTTTTTTTTTTTTGAAATAATATTTATTTTATTTTCAAATTAAAGTAAGCTTGACAATGACAAATATAGAGTAATCAATTCACTTTGTACATACAGATATTACAGACGTCATAATAAAAGTATCTCCATGAACAGTTATAAGGAATATCAGATATATAACATATTTTTCCGGGATATGAAGGAAAACACAATGAACAAGCAGTTTTAGCCATACCTGACTGTTTCGATTGATGTGGTATCATATTACAAATGTGAAGCAGGTAGCATATTAACATTGACCAATCAACTGAATGAGATCCTTCACCAAATTAGTCTGAACTACTTAAGGGGTCATTCGAGACATATATCTCCGAGTGAGGTAGAGAACCTCTAAGGAAGGGAAAGCAAAGATTGGAGGGGGGTATGAACAGTAGGAAGGGGAAAAACATATAGTAGGGGAGAAGACTCCAAGCCATGAAGCACAGACCGAGGAGAGCAGATATAGACCTCTGGACAGGGGTCACAGTAGATATATATAAGGTAGGTCTATTTACTATACTTAAAATATTATGATGATTTTAGATATGGACTCAACCACAGAGGGGTTTCAAACCTCAATTGTTGGAAAAAATTATTACCATGTTCGATTCCCCAATCCAGCCGATCTTTTGTAGCGTGCATCTCCAGGTAGGGCGGATAGTCACACGAGAAGGAAAGAAAAAAAAAAAAAAAAAAAAAGGGGGGGGAGGTAATAGGGGGGGGGGGGGAAGGGGAAGGGCAGTAGGACTCAGTGTTAAAGGGGAGGGGGGAGGGAGAGTAGGAGAAGGGTATAATAAGCAAGGTGGGGGGAGAAAGAATGGTGGTCAACAAATAAAGATCTGTGGGGGCAGAGGAAGAGCCCTACTCTAGGGGCAAGATTTCTTCGCGATTGATGGTCCTATCTCTTGAGACCGTCTGTCTACAATCTTCCTGGTAGTGGAACCAGGGTTCCCAGATTTGCCAGTAAAGGTCCTCTCTATCAGCATTGGAGTAGTAACCCTGTTCCATCTTGGCATAGACCTGTATTATAGATGTGATAGCTGCCATGTCAGGGGGCAGGGTCTGTTTCCAGTCTCTAGCTATTGCCAGTTTAGTGGCTGCTAGTATGAAAATTATCAGCTTAGTTAAGGGTGTAGGGATACTATTTGGGAATATGTGCAATAGAGCCATGTCAGAGGTTAGCGGTATTTTCAATCCCAGATTGAGGCAAAGGGTAGCTACTTGGAGCCATAAGGGTTTCAAGGCAGGGCACTCCCACCATATGTGCAAGTCTGAGCCTCTCAGCTCGCATCCTCTCCAGCATAAAGAGGAAGCTGCAGGGAACATCTGTGATAGTCTGGAGGGGGTATAGTACCATCTCAAAAATAGTTTCATATATGACTCAAGAGTGTTCGCACAGTGGAGAGTCTTTTTAGTTAGTGTCATAGCAAGATGAAGGTGTTTGTCAGAGATCGGTCTGGAGAGGTCTCCTTCCCAAGCTCTAAGTTGCCAGGGTCTTTCTTTGTTAGTAGATGATTGCAGTAGGTTATAGTGGAATGATATGATTCTAGGGGTCTTAACCTGCAGCTGCCACAGTTTCTCCCAGTTGGTCAATGGTCTAAGGGAAGCCTTAGAAAACCCCCAAGACATCAGGAAGGCATATAGCCTGGAGTATTCAAATATAGCCCATATGGGAGGGTCCTGTATAACTGAATTGATATCTTCTGGAGTGGCCAAAGTACCCGAGGGGTATAGTTGCGAGACCAAATTCAGATCCCAGTGTCTCCATTGCTGAACATGGGTATCTGGTAAGGCTGTAAGCAAAGCGGGTAGGGAGTGTATAGGGGATGGATGGGGGGCCACCTCAGGTAGGTTTCTAAGAGTACGCCACATTTTAAGATTTTCCCTGACAATAACATTTTTAATTCCCAGTTTGTCTAGTTGATATTCAGGGATCCAGGGCAAATCTGCCAAGGTCAATCCTCTGGGCAGCTCAGAATTTTCTATATTCTTCCATCCCTGAGGTTCCCCCTTGTCTGCCCACGCTGTGATGTGTGATAATCTGGCTGCCTCATAATACCCACGTATGCTAGGCATCGCCACTCCTCCTCGTTCATATTTTTTCTGCAGTATTTTCGCAGCAATTCGAGGTCTAGACTTTCCCCATATGTATTTTTGGCCAATAGATTGGAGTGTGTCTATCAGAGCGCTGGGTACATTGAGGGGAATACATCGGAAATAATAGAGAATTTTAGGTAGAATTGTCATTTTAAAAGAGGCGATACGACCCAGCCATGACAATTCTTTGAGGCTCCAGGAAGTGGTGAGCTCAGTGACCTCTTGAATTATATCGGAATAGTTGATGGCAAGCACAGATTTCGGATCAGGGCCCAGTTGTACCCCAAGATGCCGGATGGTGGTACGTGACCACTGAAAAGAGTAAGATGTTCGTAGAACATCCAACTCAAATGCAGGGATGTCAAGCGGCAAGGCCTCGGTCTTAGAGACGTTAACTTTATAATAGCTATATGTTCCGAATTTGGAAAGAAGATCCAGCAGTATCGGCAAGGAGCCCAGTGGGTTTGTGAGAAATAGAGTAACGTCATCCGCAAATAACGCTATCTTTGCAGTGACACTCCCACATTTTACTCCATGTATTGGATTTGAGTTCCTAATGGCTTGAGCCAAAGGTTCAATGGCCAATGTAAAAATTAGGGGCGACAGGGGACAACCCTGCCTTGTGCCATTGGTAATCTGTATTTCCGGGGAAGCAAACCCCATGCCCTTAACCACCGCGGTTGGGCAGGCATATAGGGCTCGTATTGCCGTTATCACTTCATCTGGAATACCAAATTGGGCCAGCGTACACCATAGGTAGTCCCATCTGACCCTGTCAAACGCTTTTTCTGCGTCTAAAGACAGGGCCAGCATGGGCAACCGTAGTCTGGAAGCCTCCATGAGGATATCCAGTGTTCTTCTGGTATTGTCGGGTCCTTCTCTGCCAAAGGTGAAGCCAACTTGGTCATTATGTATCACCCCTGGAAGTAGGGTGTTTAGACGATTAGCCCAGAGTTTAGCGTAGAGCTTTACATCTCCGTTAATCAGTGATATTGGTCTGTAGCTGCTACACTGTGAGGGATCTTTATTAGGCTTAGGAATCGGTAGTATCGTTGCTTGTAAGTATTCTTTAGCGAACGACCCCGACTCTCGAGCTTCCGAGAAGACACCAAAGAGGATCTTACTCAATTCCACCTTAAAGAGTTTATAGAAAGATGCCGGGTAACCGTCAGGGCCCGGGGCTTTATTGTTTTGAGTATGCTTAATGGCAAGGTTGATTTCCGATATGGAGAATGGGGCCTTGAGTGTTTCTCTATCTTCTTCTGATAGATTGGGTAGATTGAGGCTTTGCAAAAAGTCAACCACCTCCGAAACAGAGGACTCCTTCTCTGCCATTGAGGGTTGGAGGTTGTATAACTCCGAATAATAGGCCGCGAAAGTTTCTCCAATATCCTTAGGGGATGTGACCAGTATGGTTCCCCGTTGGAGAGCCAAGATTCTGGCTGCAGCTGTCCTACCTCTCAGTTTGTGAGCTAGTAACGTTGAGGCTTTATTGCCTTGACAGTATAGTAGCTTCTTAAATCGGATGTAGGACTCTTTAACTCTTTCCAGCTCTCTGTCTGCCAATTGAGTCCTAAGCTGCTTAATCTTATCAGATAGAGCGGCTGACGGGGAATTTTTGTTGTCTTGCTCAGCTTGTCTTAGTTCAGACATAAGAAGGCCCAAGGGTGCACCTGACTGCCGCTTCAGTGTCGCCTGTCTCCTAATACAAATCCCTCTTACGTAAGCTTTCAAGGCAGCCCATATTGTTTGAGATGGCATACCTGGGGTCTCATTAATTTTCAAGAATTCAGCAATGGAGCTCTTGAGGGATGTCTTGAAGATTTTATCATGAAGTGCTTGTTTCGGAAATTTCCAACTAGGTCTAGTTGTGTTGGTTAGGTCAGTGGCTAGGGAAAAAGTGAGGATATCATGGTCGGACCATGAACAAACCCTGATATGCGACTCTAGCACTCTATTCAGAGTCCAAGAGTCGGAGAAAAAGTGATCTAGCCTTGAGTAGGAGTGATGGGGTCGAGAAAAATAAGTATAATCTCTATCACTGTGGTGTTGTGCCCTCCAGATATCATATAGATTGTATTGGGCTATGTATTGGCGGAATTTGTTGGCCGTATTTGTAGTGTACGCATCAATATTTTTCCCCTTCTGAAGCTTTTTGTCTATTTGGGGATCCCATACCATGTTGAAATCCCCTCCTAGGATCAGGGTTCCAACTTTGTATTTCTCAATTTTGGACAAAATCGCTTTCAGAAATTTGGGTTGCGCCTGGTTGGGAGCATATATGTTTACCAAGGTAAACAGAATACCGTTAAGTTTACAGATAAGTAATAGGTATCTCCCTTGGGTATCCGCCTCTACAGAAATAGTCTCATAGTGTATAGTTTTGTGTATAGCGATCGCTACACCTCTAGATTTTTCAGTGTAGGAGGCCAGAATCACTGTGGGATAATCTGGGGTTCTGTATGGGGCTTGTAAGGATGTTAGCCAATGGGTTTCTTGCAAGAAAATGACTTGTATTTTAAGATTTTTCATGGTGTTTGTAAGCATACTTCTTTTGTCTTGGGAGTTAAGCCCCTTAGCATTTAGCGTTGCAAAAGAGATATTACTGGGAATTTTCGACATGACGGATCTACTGTTCAGGGAGGGTGGGAGGAGAAAACAGAGCTAAAGGAGAAGTGATGGTTAGGAAAAAGAAAGAAAAAAAAAAAAAAAAAAAAAAAAAAACACTCACCCCACCTGGATCTGCACACCAAGATACGACCACCGAATTTTCAAATCAGTATGAGCAGGCCAATGTCTCAGGAAAGTACAAGAAGTCTGTCTCCAAAGGGTCTGTACCTATCACTTTAAGGAAAAAATAAGGGTAAGTGAAGATATATGGACTCAGAAACAGGTGTCAAATTAGGAAACAAAAAGGCGAAAGGTGGGAGAACATAACCCGTGGAGACAAGTTTGTATCAAAAATATTCCAAATTTTTTCTTTTTATCTGTGTACAACTGAAACTGTCTAAGCAAGTCTGGTGACCCTACGGATCACCAAAAGGAGAAGTATAGCTAAAGAGATAGACTGACTTCTCCAGTCCCCTTAAGAGGGGATGTCACTAATATACTTAGCGTATATGGGGGGGGTGTTATAAATATACCAACTGGTATAAGTAGATTGACTATCTACGGGGGAATATGAACAACAGGAAAACAAATTTAACTCTAACGGTTTGATTTAGAAACATAACGTAACAGTGAGTGCAATTGAACTGACCTATACCCGTCTATAAATTCAAGTATAAGGATGTCTAAATTAAACTATGCGATACAGGTTTTACCAATTGTTAGTTAGGCCACCTGTCTCCTGCACCACACAGGGGAAGCGAGATGCCCACATCCCCCGGTATTTGGGCTAAAGCCGGGGATTTTAACGTATGGAAGCAAGATGGCTTGGGGCAAGGTTACTGTCTCTCAAAGGAGTTAACAAGTTTCCTCGTCCCCTGTGCGGAACAGGTACCCAGGCAGGGTAGAAGTAGACAAGATTGAGAACATATATGGTTAATAAAACAGGTATTATCTTAGCAGTTACAACAATATAAACAAACATTATTCATAGAGAACAGCAGTTAAGTAGTAGGTCTTTGTGGCCTAGGAGTGAAATCCGGGGCTCCAGCTCGGATTTTAGGTTGTGAGGTCATGATAGGAGGGTCAGACCCAGTATTGGAAGTTGTTGGAACATTTCTGGAACGAGGATCTGGTGCCACCAGCCCCCACTCTTTTAGTAGGTCAAAGCCCTCCTGAATGGTAATAATGGTGTGTGTTTCTCCATTTTTGGCAACAATCAGCTTTGTCGGGTAACCCCATCTATATCTTATATTCTCTGTTCTCAGAATTTGAGTTATATTTCTAAAGGTTCTTCTCCTTTGCAGAGTATAGCTAGAAATATCCGGAAAAACCGAAATGTGTTGAAATTTGTCTGGTAGCTGTGGTTTATTGGCCAATGCCCTCATTATCTTTTCTTTATGGGTGAAGAAATGAACCCTAGCAAGGACATCTCTTGGCTTATCTTGTGATACTGATCGTGGTCTTGCCACTCTGTGAACTCTGTCTAGTATGAAGTCCGTCGGGTCTGGAGAGGGTAGTATGAGTTTACAGAATTCCAGAATATGAGACTCTAAGTCTTGTGATCCAATTTCTTCAGATACCCCCCGGAACCTTAGATTGTTCCGTCTGGATCTGTCCTCCATATCGGCCAGTTTTATCTCCAAGTCGGATATCTGTGTCGCTAGATTCTGAGAGTAAGCTAGCAGGTGAGCATGATCAACTGTTAGATCTTCTTGTTTGTGCTCTAGGGTATCTGTCCGTTTCCCCAATGATGCAATTTCTCTGCGAAGTTCGGCTGTGGATCCTTTGATCTCTTTGGTCAACGTGTCTTGTAGGAGGTTCATCCTCTTAGTAAGTACATCCACAATAGAAGCCGACACCGCATCTGGTGTGGGGGAGTGGGAATCCATGCTGTTGTCAGACTCACTTTCATCTAACATAGGGGTGGAGTCTCGATATATCTGGGTTTTATCAGCTACATGTCCTTTAAAGTGGTCCACCACTGTTTTCCTGGGTGGCTGTGACGGTTTTGGCTTCCGTTTAGTGCTTTGAGACATATTCTGTGTCTATCTTCAAGTTGTTGAGTATAATCTCAAAGAAGTTAGGAGAAGGTTGCACTCAGATATAGTATAACCATTAAAGAGAATAACTTGAAAGTATTTGTAACATAGTCCCCCTGATGTCAATCTAGAGTTAGGTAGCCATGGTTAACCTCTGGCCTGCTGATAGGAAAAGGTGCATCCACTGAGAAAATGACACTTTAATAGCTTAGAAATCCCACGACAAAGATAGGTGGGACAGGAGCTTTGATATGCACTCTCTCCAGGGAACCTTGCCCTCACTGGGCCATGACGGGAAAAGGAAGTGGATATGACCTGTTGCAACTAACTACAACAGGAAATGGGTGGAGAGAGTGGATAGGGGGTGACAGAAAATCCCAGTAGTAGTACCTTCACAACAAGAGATATAACTGAGTATTTGAAATCAAATTATCAGAGCTGTTATGACCTCAGTGTTAACAGATTAGACAAGCCACGTATACCCTTATCTTATTAGGTGAGGAAGCAAATAATCTAAAAGTCCTGTAAAGGAAAAAGGAATGTTAAAGCAAGAAAAGTTGACGCAATGTACATTACAATTTAGGGGTGATCTATCTAAATAGAATGCACAGTTACTGTAGAAAAGAGTAACTCATAAAGAGTGTAAGTGGTTAATTTAAACAGTAAGGTGCCACAAAACTCAATATTGGGTCAGAAAACCTGGTACAGTTATGTCAATCAGCAATCTGTGGGTAAAAAATATGGTTAGACAAATAATAAAATAACACTCCACCCTGGGTCAAAGCCCAGAGACACCTGTGCTGTCGCAGCAGCAATAATGTAACACAAAAGGGTCACTGAGCCTAAAAAGTCCCGCTGTGTTGGATAAGGGACCAGAAACATAGAGTGGGGTTACTGAAGTATTGCATGTATCATGCACTGGCTGTTAGGGTGGCACAGGTGGAATGTATCTCAGTAGTTGTGCTTCTCTGAGGCTGATGTGTGTATAGTTAGAGTCCCTGCAATAGGAATGTCTCCTGTATTTAAAGTTGCTATTTGAAAAAGTTATTAGGCTTAAGCAGGTTCTGTAATCACACACTGGGTATAGACTGTCAGAGAAATGGCAGGCAGACACACTAAGCTTCTGCAGGGGTGCAGTCCTTGAGAGCAAATAAAACACTATATGAACATCAGGTCTGTAACATGCAAAGCAAAACAAAACAAAAAGGGAGAGTGGATGAATATAAGAAAGTTCCCTTTTTAGTGTGAGCTTGATTGAAGATCTTTCTTCAGTGTATAGTGTATTTCTATGGCTTTATCCTCAGTGTAATGTTGTCAACATAAATCATTGCAGTTCAAATACACAAAACAGATTATTTTATTATATGTTTATTGAGCGTAGTAACCAGTGTTACCAACAAGGGGATATGATCTGTATCCTTACTGGTCTGTCTTACTTTACAAAGGCTCATAAATAAGCTCACAGAAGGCAGATAAGCTTTGCAATAAGCAGCTACTCAGTCTGTTTTCACTCTCTACTCCTCAAGTTAGTATCCGGCCAATAATCATACACACTTTTAACTCCACTTAATGTACAGTCTCTTTTAAGCCACAGCGTATGAAAATCTTGTATATTTATATAAAACTCAGGCCCCTCTCATATATTCCTTTATTTTTGATAGGAGCAGCAGTTTCCGCTTGTCACTAACAGGCCTCAGAGTCCAGTTTAGGGGTACATTAAGTCCAATAAACGGAGAGATAGACAAGTTAAAGGAGAGCGTTTGTTTATAGGACTTACCCTCCGTGTAGTATTAAGGACCAATAGTGACTGATTGCCCTGGAGCGATGCCGGTGGTATGTTCCCCCCTGAGCAGCGTGGGATCTGGAAGATGGCGGATGTTCGCGCCAGACCGGCAGTGGCGCACTTACAAGATGTCGGGCTTTACCTTGCAACCAAGTTATGTTGCCGCTTATCAAGAGGTTCA
Organism: Bombina bombina; assembly: GCF_027579735.1. Taxonomy (NCBI): domain Eukaryota; kingdom Metazoa; phylum Chordata; class Amphibia; order Anura; family Bombinatoridae; genus Bombina; species Bombina bombina. Next base: position 463,001,172 of record NC_069503.1, read on the forward strand.
GGTCACCGATGAGTAGCTGTCACTAGATTTTATGGAGTGGTCTAGAAGTTACGACCAGATGTACAATTAAGTACTTAGGTATACAGCACTTGAGCCACCTTTAGTCTCAGCAATCTCGGTACCGGGTGTTTTAAAAATGATATGCTGACCCTCCGGAGAGGAGCCCCGACCCTCCGGAGTGTAGTTGAATCACAAAGGTAGCCCTCAGGAAAGCAGAGAGCTCGTCCAGGCCCACCTCTCCTCTCGGTAGTAATAAATTGCGCACACACTAAGTCCGCTCACCGGCCAGCTAAAAGTGCAAAAAAAGTTTTTAGTCTGATCTCGTTAGCGTCTCAGGTTGTCCAGTAATAAGAATAGTTATTGCTGAAATAGTAAATATGGATTTTTCCCCTAATTTTTAGCTCTTTTAGGTAAAAAAGGACAGGAGCTCCCATGCAACACGTCCTCTCAATCTGGCAGTTAACTCCGCCCCCCTAGATTTGGAGTTTTGTCGGTAACGACCCGAAAAACTAACGCCGGCTTTTTTCTGGCCGCACCATAAAAATAACTCTGGTATTGAGAGTCCACAGAATGGCTGCGTTAGGCTCCAAAAAAGGAGCGTAGAGCATTTTTAACGCAGCTTCAACTCTCGATACCAGAGTTGCTTACGGACGCGGCCAGCCTCAAAAACGTGCTCGTGCACGATTCCCCCACAGGAAACAATGGGGCTGTTTGAGCTGAAAAAAAACCTAACACCTGCAAAAAAGCCGCGTTCAGCTCCTAACGCAGCCCCATTGTTTGCTATGCGGTAACCCTTCCTACGTCTGCACTTAACACTCTAACATGTACCCCGAGTCTAAACACCCCTAACCTTACACTTATTAACCCCTAATCTGCCGCCCCCGCTATCGCTGACCCCTGCATATTATTATTAACCCCTAATCTTCTGCTCCGTAAACCGCCGCTACCTACATTATCCCTATGTACCCCTAATCTGGTTCCCTAACATCGCCGACCCCTATATTATATTTATTAACCCCTAATCTGCCCCCCACAACGTCGCCTCCACCTGCCTACACTTATTAACCCCTAATCTGCCGAGCGGACCTGAGCGCTACTATAATAAAGTTATTAACCCCTAATCCGCCTCACTAACCCTATAATAAATAGTATTAACCCCTAATCTGCCCTCCCTAACATCGCCGACACCTAACTTCAATTATTAACCCCTAATCTGCCGACCGGAGCTCACCGCTATTCTAATAAATGTATTAACCCCTAAAACTAAGTCTAACCCTAACCCTAACACCCCCTTAAGTTAAATATAATTTTAATCTAACGAAATTAATTATCTCTTATTAAATAAATTATTCCTATTTAAAGCTAAATACTTACCTGTAAAATAAATCCTAATATAGCTACAATATAAATTATAATTATATTATAGCTATTTTAGGATTTATATTTATTTTACAGGTAACTTTGTATTTATTTTAACCAGGTACAATAGCTATTAAATAGTTAAGAACTATTTAATAGCTAAAATAGTTAAAATAATTACAAATTTACCTGTAAAAGAAATCCTAACCTAAGTTACAATTAAACCTAACACTATACTATCAATAAATTAATTAAATAAACTACCTACAATTACCTACAATTAACCTAACACTACACTATCAATAAATTAATTAAATACAATTCCTACAAATAAATACAATTAAATAAACTTGCTAAAGTACAAAAAATAAAAAAGAACTAAGTTACAAAAAATAAAAAAATATTTACAAACATAAGAAAAATATTACAACAATTTTAAACTAATTACACCTACTCTAAGCCCCCTAATAAAATAACAAAGCCCCCCAAAATAACAAAATGCCCTACCCTATTCTAAATAACTAAAGTTCAAAGCTCTTTTACCTTACCAGCCCTGAACAGGGCCCTTTGCGGGGCATGCCCCAAGAAGTTCAGCTCTTTTGCCTGTAAAAAAAAACATACAATACCCAAGCCCCCCAACATTACAACCCACCACCCACATACCCCTAATCTAACCCAAACCCCCCTTAAATAAACCTAACACTAAGCCCCTGAAGATCTTCCTACCTTGTCTTCACCATACCAGGTTCACCGATCCGTCCTGAAGAGCTCCTCCGATGTCCTAATCCAAGCCCAAGCGGGGGGCTGAAGAGGTCCATGATCCGGCTGAAGTCTTCATCCAAGCGGGAGCTGAAGAGGTCCATGATCCGGATGAAGTCTTCATCCAAGCGGGAGCTGAAGAGGTCCTTGATCCGGATGAAGTCTTCTATCAACGGCATCTTCAATCTTCTTTCTTCCGGATCCATCTTGCAGACCTCCGACGCGAAACATCCTGCTGGCCCGACGGACTAACGACGAATGACGGTTCCTTTAAGGGACGTCATCCAAGATGGCGTCCCTCGAATTCCGATTGGCTGATAGGATTCTATCAGCCAATCGGAATTAAGGTAGGAAAATTCTGATTGGCTGATGGAATCAGCCAATCAGATTCAAGTTCAATCCGATTGGCTGATTCAATCAGCCAATCAGATTGAGCTCGCAATCTATTGGCTGTTCCGATCAGCCAATAGAATGCGAGCTCAATCTGATTGGCTGATTGGATCAGCCAATCGGATTCCGATCAGCCAATAGAATGCGAGCTCAATCTGATTGGCTGATTGGATCAGCCAATCGGATTGAACTTGATTCTGATTGGCTGATTCCATCAGCCAATCAGAATATTCCTACCTTAATTCCGAGTGGCTGATAGAATCCTATCAGCCAATCGGAATTCGAGGGACGCCATCTTGGATGACGTCCCTTAAAGGAACCGTCATTCGTCGTTAGTCCGTCGGGCCAGCAGGATGTTCCGCGTCGGAGGTCTGCAAGATGGATCCGGAAGAAAGAAGATTGAAGATGCCGTTGATAGAAGACTTCATCCGGATCATGGACCTCTTCAGCTCCCGCTTGGATGAAGACTTCATCCGGATCATGGACCTCTTCAGCTCCCGCTTGGATGAAGACTTCAGCTGGATCATGGACCTCTTCAGCCCCCCGCTTGGGCTTGGATTAGGACATCGGAGGAGCTCTTCAGGACGGATCAGTGAACCTGGTATGGTGAAGACAAGGTAGGAAGATCTTCAGGGGCTTAGTGTTAGGTTTATTTAAGGGGGGTTTGGGTTAGATTAGGGGTATGTGGGTGGTGGGTTGTAATGTTGGGGGGCTTGGGTATTGTATGTTTTTTTTTACAGGCAAAAGAGCTGAACTTCTTGGGGCATGCCCCGCAAAGGGCCCTGTTCAGGGCTGGTAAGGTAAAAGAGCTTTGAACTTTAGTTATTTAGAATAGGGTAGGGCATTTTGTTATTTTGGGGGGCTTTGTTATTTTATTAGGGGGCTTCGAGTAGGTGTAATTAGTTTAAAATTGTTGTAATATTTTTCTTATGTTTGTAAATATTTTTTTATTTTTTGTAACTTAGTTCTTTTTTATTTTTTGTACTTTAGCAAGTTTATTTAATTGTATTTATTTGTAGGAATTGTATTTAATTAATTTATTGATAGTGTAGTGTTAGGTTAATTGTAGGTAGTTTATTTAATTAATTTATTGATAGTGTAGTGTTAGGTTAATTGTAGGTAGTTTATTTAATTAATTTATTGATAGTGTAGTGTTAGGTTAATTGTAGGTAGTTTATTTAATTAATTTATTGATAGTATAGTGTTAGTTTTAATTGTAACTTAGGTTAGGATTTCTTTTACAGGTAAATTTGTAATTATTTTAACTATTTTAGCTATTAAATAGTTCTTAACTATTTAATAGCTATTGTACCTGGTTAAAATAAATACAAAGTTACCTGTAAAATAAATATAAATCCTAAAATAGCTATAATATAATTATAATTTATATTGTAGCTATATTAGGATTTATTTTACAGGTAAGTATTTAGCTTTAAATAGGAATAATTTATTTAATAAGAGTTAATTTATTTTGTTAGATTTAAATTATATTTAATTTAGGGGGGGTGTTAGTGTTAGGGTTAGACTTAGCTTTAGGGGTTAATACATTTATTAGAATAGCGGTGAGCTCCGGTCGGCAGATTAGGGGTTAATAATTGAAGTTAGGTGTCGGCGATATTAGGGAGGGCAGATTAGGGGTTAATACTATTTATTATAGGGTTAGTGAGGCGGATTAGGGGTTAGTAACTTTATTATAGTAGCGCTCAGGTCCGGTCGGCAGATTAGGGGTTAATAAGTGTAGGCAAGTGGAGGCGACGTTGAGGGGGGCAGATTAGGGGTTAATAAATATAATATAGGGGTCGGCGGTGTTAGGGGCAGCAGATTAGGGGTACATAAGGATAACGTAGGTGGCGGCGCTTTGCGGTCAGCAGATTAGGGGTTAATTATTGTAGGTAGGTAGAGGCGACCTTGTGGGGGGCAGGTTAGTGGTTAATAAATATAATACAGGGGTCGGCGGTGTTAGGGGCAGCAGATTAGGGGTACATAAGGATAACGTAGGTGGCGGTCGGCAGATTAGGGGTTAAAAAAAATTATTCGAGTGTCGGCGATGTGGGGGGGCCTCGGTTTAGGGGTACATAGGTAGTTTATGGGTGTTAGTGTACTTTAGAGCACAGTAGTTAAGAGCTTTATAAACCGGCGTTAGCCCAGAAAGCTCTTAACTACTGACTTTTTTCCTGCGGCTGGAGTTTTGTCGTTAGATGTCTAACGCTCACTTCAGACACGACTCTAAATACCGGAGTTAGAAAAATACCATTGAAAAGATAGGATACGCAATTGACGTAAGGGGATCTGCGGTATGGAAAAGTTGCGGATGAAAAGTGAGCGTTAGACCCTATTTTGAGTGACTCCAAATACCGGCGGTAGCCTAAAACCAGCGTTAGGAGCCTCTAACGCTGGTTTTCACGGCTAACGCCAAACTCCAAATCTAGGTCAAATTTTCTTTCCCCTTAGGAATCAATAGGGCTGCGTTATGGAGCTTTACGCTCCTTTATTGCAGTTGTTAGGCTTTATTTTAGCCGGCTCTCCCCATTGATGTGTATGGGGAAATCGTGCACGAGCATGTAAAACCAGCTCAAAGCAGCACTGGTATTGGAGTGCGGTACGGAGCTCAATTTTGCTCAATGCTCACATATTGCCTGCTAACGCCGGGTTTTTGCAAACCTGTAATAGCCGCGCTATAGGGAGGTGAGTGGTGACAATAACTTGCAAGTTAGCACCGAGAAGCTCTTACCGAGTGTTTTTTATTTTTTGTAATAGTAGTTTTCTTTATTTTTGTAATGTTATGTTTTAGTGTAAGGCAGCTTAGATTTTACTTTTATTTCACAGGTAAGTTTGTATTTATTTTAACTAGGTAGTTAGTAAATAGTTAATAACTATTTACTAACTAGTCTACCTAGTTAAAATAAATACAATGTAAGTAAATTTGTATTATTTAGTTAATAATTGTAACTTTAATTTAGATCTATTTTAATTATGTTAAAGTTAGGGGGTGTTAGGTTTCGGGTAAGGGTTACAGTTAGGTTTAGGGTTAGGTGTAGGGGTTAATAGTTTAATTTAGTTTGTTGCAATGTGGGGGGCTGGCAGTTTAGGGGTTAATAGGTTTATTTAGTGGTAGTGATGTGGGAGGACAGAGGTTTAGGGGTTAATAACTTTATTTAGTGGCGGTGATGTCAGGGAGCGGCGGAATATGGGTTAATATCTTTATTATAGTGTGGCCGATGTTGGGGTATGGGGGAATAGGGGTTAATAACTTTATTATAGTGGCGGAAATATCGGGAGCGGCAGATTAGGGGTTAATAGATTTATTTTGGTGGCGGTGATATTGGGAGCGGCAGATTAGGGGTTAATAACTTTATGTAGGTGTCAGCGATGTCAGGTGAAGCAGATTAGGGGCGTTTAGACTTGGGGTTTTTGTTAGGGTGTTAGGTTTAAACATAACTTTTTTTCCCCATAGACATGAATGGGGTTGCATTACGGAGCTTTTTCATTCCGCGATCACAGGTGTAAGTTTTTTTTCTAACTCTCCCCATTGATGTCTATGGGGAAAGCGTGCACGAGCACGTCAAAGCAGCGCTTGTATTTTGTGCTGTATGGAGCTCAACGCAACCATATCGCACACACAAGCCAGCTATTCAAAAACTCGTAATGGCAGCGACATGGAGGGTGAAATAACGCAACTTTTGTTGAATTCATTTCGCACCCTCTATAGCGCAAAACTTGTAATCTAGGTGATTCTGTGCAGAACAGACTGCTTTTAGAGTGAGAAGACCTTGGAGAAATGTCTATTATTGTCATTTTATATTTACCAGCTAAAATATTTCCATGGCCAATCTTTATACACATATAATTAAAAAAACATATGCATTTGTGGTATATTTTAGTATTTAACAGACTACACATATTGGGCCAGATTACGAGTGGAGCGCTATTTAGTGCTTATGCTAGAATGCTAATTGCACTAGAAGTAACCTTTTTTCATGTGTCAGGATGCACTCATATTGAGTTGAAAGAAAAAAATTATCGCTCTCTCGCTAACCTGACAGCTTATTTCTAGTGCAATTAGAATATTGCGCAGGTGATAATGTATTCCCGCACAGAAGTCAATGGAGCAAAAAATTTGAAAAAAAACCTAACACTCTACTAAACTGAACTCATTTTTTAAGTGCGCTAACCCAAACGCATATTCTCAAGTGCGCTAACCCGACATGAAAATATGAATATTTAACATTCCAACGTTCTTCACATAGAAGAATATGTTCTATTTATTCATAAATACATATTTTTACATATCTTTGATGGTATTTTGGTACAATATATATCTCTACCTATATACTGTATATATATATATATAGACAAAGTGGCGTTGTATATGCACTCTCACCAAATGTTCCACAACTGCCGGGGTGCTCTATTAATAAAACAAAGTCCAAGCACATAGAAAAAAAACACTCTCTGGTCTTCAGTCGACAATAGTTTAAATAGTAGAATTTTATTCCAAGCATGTGACGTTTTAGAGAAAATAAACTCCTTCCTCTGACAATCAAATGTGGTACAAACAAAACTTAAATAGGCACGTGAGGCCCTCCCCAAACCCATCTGCCAATGAAAAGACAGCGTCTACAAAAATATATATAAATTAATGAGACTAAGAGGCCTATTTATCAAGCCGTCAACCGCAAATACGCTGAAATTACACAGCGTAATTGTGGAGAGCCTGATTCCCCTTATTTATCAAAGCCTACAGACCGGCAACAGTTGAAATCTGTGGCGTAGCATACGATCCGCCGGTCTTAGTCCGACACAGATCGATGCTTATGTCATTACAGATGAATACAAATTCGGCACTATCTGACTACTTTTGCTAGTTATCAAACTCCTAACAGGTACGCTCGCCACTATTCCGGTCACCCTGGAGGGAGTCTGAAAGCAGTGAAAGCTTATCTTCATTTAGAAGAAGACGTTGATTGAAGAGGATGCTCCGCGCCGGATGTCTTGAAGATGGAGCCACTCCTCGCCGGATGGATGAAGATAGAAGATGCTATCTGGATGAAGACTTCTGCCGGATTGGATGAAGACGTCAGCCTGCTTGGATGAAGACTTCTGCCGGCTTCGATGAGAACTTCTGCCGCTTCGTTGAGGATGGATGTTCGGTCTTCAAAACTGTAAGTGGATCTCTGTGGTGTTAGTGTTAGGTTTTTTAAAAGGGTTTATTGGGTGGGTTTTATTTTTAGATTAGGGACTTTGGGCGGAAAAGAGCTAAATGCCCTTTTAAGGGCAATGGACATCCAAATGCCCTTTTCAGGGCAATGGGGATTTTAGTTTTTTTAGATTAGGTTTTTATTTAGGGGGTTTGGTTGTGTGGGTGGTGGGTTTTACTGTTAGGGGGTGTTTGTATTTTTTTTAAAGGTAAAAGAGCTGATTTCTTTGGGGCAATGCCCCGCAAAAGGCCCTTTTAAGGGCCATTGGTAGATTATTGTAGATTATTGTAGTAGTTGTAATTAGTTTAAATATTTGATACTTTATTTTTTATTTTGTGTAACTTAGTGTTTATTTTTTTTGTAACTTAGTGTTTGTTATTTTGTATAACTTAGTTGTTAGTTTTTTGCAACTTAGTAATTCTTTATTGTAGTAGGGTTAGGTTTATAAATATATAATTTAGTTAAAGGGACACTGTAACCAGATTTTTTTTTTTTCGTGATTCAGATTGAACATGAAATTTTAAGCAACTTTCTAATTTACTCCTATTATCAAATTTTCTTCATTATCTTGGTATCTTTATTTAAAATGCAAGAATGTAAGTTTAGATGCCGGCCCATTTTTTGTGAACAACCTGGGTTGTCCTTGCTGATTGGTGGATAAATTCATCCACCAATAAAAAAGTGCTGTCCAGAGTACTGAAACCAAAAAAAAGCTTAGATGCCTTCTTTTTCAAATAATGATAGAAAGAGAACGAAGAAAAATTGAATATAGGAGTAAATTAGAAAGTTGCTTAAAATTGCATGTTCTTTCTGATTTACAAAAGAAAAAATTTGGGTTCAGTGTCCCTTTAATTTAATTTGTAATTTAATGTAATTTTTAGTATAATAGTTATGGTAGGTTAATGAATAGTTTAATATAGTTTAATGTAATTTTAGTATAATAGTTAGGGTAGGTTAATTAATAGTTTAATATAATTTAATTTAATTCTAAAGGTAAGTTTAATTTTTTTATAAGATAGGGATGAGGTAATTTTAATATAAAGTTAGCGGGTTGTTAGGTTTAGGGGTTAATAGGTTAATTTATTTTATGGCGATGTGGGGGACTGGCGGTTTAGGGGTTAATAGGTTTAGTTAGTGTCAGTGATGTTTGGGAATGGCGGTTTAGGAGTTAATAGGTTTAGTTAGTGTTGGCGATATGGGAGGCCAGGGGTTTAGGGGTTAATACATTTATTTAGTTGCGGCGGGGTCCGGGAGCGGAGGGATAGGGGTTAATACATTTAGTCAGTTGCGGCGGCGGCGGGGGAGCGGCGGGATAGGGGTTAATAAGTTTATTTAGTTGTGGCGGGATAGGGGTTAAACATTTTAGTACAGTGGTGGCGTTTAGTGACAGTATATAAATAAAGCTGGGAAAAAGCCGAATAGCAGCGAGATCGATGACTGTTAGTTAACAACAGTCTGTTGCTCATCGCCCTGTACTTGGTGCGTGGCTTTTTGACAGCTTTTTTCTTAAATATGGAGAACGTATTCAGGTGGTCCATGGCCGCGATATTAGGCGATGTCAAGCAAGCGTATTGGTGCCCTTGAATGCAAGAAAGTTGACAGCTTGATAAGTAGGCCTCTAAATCTAGTCATTAATCATCTCATAAATTAACATAATACACATAGAGCTATTGGACAAGGGATCCCCACTTCTGAGCTCATATAAATCAAAAGAACCATAAACATACTAAATAATATGTCAAATGTAGCATAACCAACATGCTCAACTTAGCTGTTATTGATCACAGTATATTCCCATTGGAGGATGAGTACACACTCACCAGCTGAAACTGCAGACAAGACTTGTCACACAACTAACTACCAGAAACATAAATTGTAGATTTAAATGATAGTGTCCCGGCAAAAAATCTACTAGCCAGTGTAAACGCCTTGATGCCTGAATTTTATGAGTTCACCAAACCAATGGTGCATAATCACGATCATCAGCTCAAAATCACTAACGCTAAGGTCGACAACAAATCGTTATTAAGGACATGTAATATTGCCACAAATAGCAACCAATCACCTTTAAGGAAACTTTCCTCGTGTGTTAAGTAAACATAGTGACGTCAGACTTATCCACAGTGTCAGGAAGGGGGCGGGAACCTATCACGTAGCTCAACTTCGCACAGACATCAAGAAACCGCAGCTTCATTGGTGATAACACACCTTCATAATAGTGCACACTTCTCCGTGTTGGGAAATATATACATAATATAGTGTAAAAATGTTGCCTATGGCATGAGCCTATTACTTATATAACAAGGACAAATGAGGACCGACAAAGCAAAAAATGCAACATATCATACCAAAGCGCACATTAAATTAACCCAGAGATATATTTATAATTACAATTAAAAAATGATGGTTTGAAGTGAACCCCATAACGGTATCAAATATCGCTTATACCTATAATAATGTAACCTAAGAGATATATATACGAAACATTGCAAATGTGACACAAATCAGAAGAGAAACCTCACATAAGTACATAGGTAAAGCTAAGACATAGAGCTAAAAAAATGGGAACCCAAAGTCTAATGTGTCAAAACAAAAAATGGTGTTAATGTGATCAAACCTGATAATAACATATATCAAAACATTAAAAAATGTAAACTTAAAATTATATACAGTGGTATATAAGAAAAACATAGGCAGACAAAAAACATGACAGGAAAAAATAACAAGAAAAAAGAATAACTCTACACAAGTAGGCAAACCTGCAACATATGTATTCATGCAAAAAAAAATTCTTATGTTATTTATACAGGCAAAAAATTAATAAGGCTCCACCAGAGCACAAAAGGTATTTACCAATTGTAAATGAAGAATGAAACATGGACTCTCATTTGCCTAGATTTAGAGTTTTGACGGTAAAGACCCGCGTAGCTAACGCTGCTTTTTTTTCCCAGCGCACCCTTAAGACAATGCTGGTATTTAGAGTTCTCTGAAGGGCTGCGTTAGGCTCCAAAAAGGAAGCGTAGAGCATAATTTACCGCCACTTCAACCCTCAATACCAGCGTTGCTTACGGTAGCGGCTAGCTGGAAAAACGTGCTTGTGCACGATTCCCCCATAGGAAACAATGGGGCAGTTTGGGCAGAAAAAAAACCTAACACCTGCAAAAAAGCAGCGTTAAGCTCCTAACGCAGCCTCATTGTTTCCTATGGGGAAACAGTTTCTAAGTCTGCACCTAACACCCTAACATGTACCCCGAGTCTAAACACCCCATAACTTACATTTATTAACCCCTAATCTGCTGCCCCTGACATTGCCGACACCTGCATTATATTATTAACCCCTAATCTGCCTCTCCGTACTCCGCCGCAACCTACATTATACCTATGTACCCCTAATCTGCTGCCCCTAACATTGCCGACACCTACATAATATTTATTAACCCCTAATCTGCCCCCCAACGTCGCCGCTACCTACCTACACTTATTAACCCCTAATCTGCCGTCCGGAGCTCGCCGCCACTATAATAAATGTATTAACCCCTAAAATGCCGCACTCCCGCCTCACAAACCCTATAATAAACAGAATTAACCCCTAATCTGCCCTCCCTAACATCACCGTCACAAAACTTCAAGTATTAACCCCTAATCTGCCGACCGGACATCGCCGCTACTCTAATAAATGTATTAACCCCTAAAGCTAAGTCTAACCCTAACCCTAACAACCCCCTAAATTAAATATAATTTTAATCTAACAAAATAAATTAACTGTAATTAACTAAAGTATTCCTACTTAAAACTAAATACTAACCTGTAAAATAAACCCTAATATAGCTACAATATAACTCATAATTATATTGTAGCTATTTTAGGATTTATGTTTATTTTACAGGCAACTTTGTATTTATTTTAACTAGGTACAATAGCTATAAAATAGTTATTTACTATTTAATAGCTACCTAGTTAAAATAATTACAAAATTACCTGTAAAATAAATCCTAACCTGTTACAATTAAACCTAACACTAAACTATCAATAAATTAATTAAATAAAATACCTACAATTACCTACAATTAAATACACTAAACTAAATTACAAAAAAAAAAACAATCAGCCAATAGAATGCAAGCTCAATCTGATTGGCTGATTGGATCAGCCAATCCGATTGAACTTGAAGCTGATTGGCTGATTCAATCAGCCAATCAGATTTTTCTTACCTTAATTCCGATTGGCTGATAGAATCCTATCAGCCAATCGGAATTTGAGGGACGCCATCTTGGATGACATCACTAAAGGAACCTTCATTCGTCGTCTAGTCGTCGTGCAGGAAGGATGTTCCACGCCGGAGGTCTTGAAGATGGAGCCGCTCCTCGTCGGATGGATGAAGATAGAAGATGCCGCTTGGATGAATATGTCTGCCGGTCCGGATGTCCTCTTCTACCTGGATAGGATGAAGACTTCTGCCGGTCTGGATGTCCTCTTCTGGTCCATCAGATGAAGACTTCGGCCCAGTTGGGTGAAGACAACTCAAGGTAGGGAGATCTTCAGGGGGGTAGTGTTAGGTTTATTTAAGGGAGGTTTGGGTTAGAGTAGGGGTATGTGGGTGGTGGGTTGTAATGTTGGGGGGTGGTATTGTGGGTTTTTACAGGCAAAAGAGCTGATTTCTTTGGGGCATGCCCTGCAAAAAGCCCTTTTAAGGGCTGGTAAGGTAATAGAGCTGTTAACTTTTTTCATTTAGATTAGGGTAGGGAAATTTTTTTATTTTGGAGGGCTTTGTTATTTTATTAGGGGGTTTAGAGTACGTGTAATTAGCTTAAAATTATTGTAATCTTTTTTTATTTTTTGTAATTTAGTGGGGTTTTTTTTTGTAATTTAGTTTAGTGTATTTAATTGTAGGTAATTGTAGGTATTTTATTTAATAAATTTATTGATAGTGTAGTGTCAGTTTTAATTGTAACTTAGGTTAGGATTTATTTTACAGGTAATTTTGTAATTATTTTAACTAGGTAGCTATTAAATAGTAAATAACTATTTCAGAGCTATTGTACCTAGTTAAAATAAATACAAAGTTGCCTGTAAAATAAATATAAATCCTAAAATAGCTACAATATAATTATTCATTATATTGTAGCTATATTAGAGTTTATTTTACAGGTAAGTATTTAGTTTTAAATAGGAATACTTTAGTTAATTAGAGTTAATTTTGTTAGATTAAAATTATATTTAATTTAGAGGAGTGTTAGGGTTAGGGTTAGACTTAGCTTTTGGGGTTAATACATTTATTAGAGTAGCGGCGAGCTCTGGTCGGCAGATTAGGGGTTAATAAGTGTAGGTAGGTAGCGGCGACGTTGGGAGGGGCAGATTAGGGGTTAATAAATATTATGTAGGTGTCGGCGATGTTAGGGGCAGCATATTAGGGGTTCATAGGGATAATGTAGGTGGCGGCAATGTGTGGGGGGCCTCGGTTTAGGGGTACATAGGTAGTTTATGGGTGTTAGTGTACTTTAGAGTACAGTAGTTAAGAGCTTTATAAACCGGCGTTAGCCCAAAAAGCTCTTAACTACTGACTTTTTCTGCGGATGGAGTCTTGTCGGTAGAGGGTCTACTGCTCACTTCAGCCAAGTCTCTAAATACCAGCGTTAGGAAGATCCCATTGAAAAGATAGGATACGCAATTGGCGTAAAGGGGATGTGTGGTATGGAAAAGTCACGGCTTGGAAGTGAGCGTTAGACCCTTTCCTGGCTGACTCTAAATACCAGCGGGCGGCCGAAAGCAGCGTTAGGAGCCCTTAACGCTGCTTTTGACGGCTAACACCAAACTCTAAATCTAGGCGTTAGTTTCTTCAATTGATCTGGACTCCCACCAAACAGATATGTGAATGAGTATCAGCTCACCTAGAGAAAAATAGGGAGGAGGACTCACACTGATAAAAAGGTTGAGAGGACTCTCATGAGAAAAAAAGGGGCAAGGGGACTACCATTAGAAAAAGGGGACTCTTACTGGAAAAATTTACAACACTCCATCTCCCCAAATGTATCATGCTGGATAAGCATTGGCTCTCCTCAATACAAAGAAAAGGAAAGAAAAGAGGAACCTCATTGGAGAGACTTGCAGCAATTCTATCACCCCATCCGTAATATTTTTATAATGTTTTTTGTAGGGGGAGAGAGAAAGAATGTCCAATCAGAGATAACATTGCCATCCAGTGTTGATATTGAGTACCTTTGGGGCTAGTGTACCCAACTCAAAGATCCAGCGTGTTTCCTTCTGAAGAAGAATCTTTTCTCTATTGCCTCCCTTTCGAAGGGGGGGGAACATGATTTATAATACTAAACCGTAGATCCTTCACTGCATGATGTGATTTGAGAAAGTGGCGTGCCACTGGTTGGTCAGCTTTGCCAGTATGAATTGCCTGGTGTATGAAGGATCTATGGTTTGCCATCCTGGTGCGTGCGTCATCACAGGTTTTTCCGGTGTAGAACTTGCCACATGGGCAGTGACGCAAATAGATAATGTAGGTAGTGGTACATGTTAGAAATGTATTGAACAGATATTTTTTCTTTTTGTCAGGATGCTGGAATGAGGAACCAGTCAGCATGCCATTGCACGTTACACAGCTTAGACAGCGGAAACAACCCTTCTTCTGTAACCATGACTGTGCAGACTCTTTCATGGGTACATTAGTATGTACTAGTAGATCTCTGAGACTCCTTCCTTTCTTGAATGCCATCCTCGGTACTTCATATTGTGTGAAAGGTAGATTGTGATCTTCTTGAACAAGTTTCCATTCGTCTTGGATGGATTTCCCAATCCTATGCTTGTATGCATGGTGCATAAGTAGAAACCTGCAATAATCATGTTAAGGGATCGCTGTGTTAAAACAGTATTTGAAGCAAAAAAACTGAGATTTTGCATATCTAATTTGCATATCTTACCAAGAATCCTCTTGTGCATTGGTAACAATGTATGTGGAGTTTTACTGGGGAAATACAAGTGGGGAACTTGCCTAGATGTGCTAATTTTCTATGCAAAAATTTGTATTGATTAACTTTTGAGACATGGAGGATTTTAATCTCAGATTTTTATCTTTACCATAATTTTAATGATTTTTTAAATAAATAAATAAATAAATATATATATATATATATATATATATATATATCAAGTGACAGCACTACCTTTCAAAACAAACCTTACATATAATATGCTCATGCACGGGATAGAGTCTGGTCCCTTACTCTAAACTAATATCAAATCAATAAATCCCAGCATTCGAGTCTTAGAAATCTTTCATGATTTTTTATTCTCCACAAAAGAGTGTCAAATAGTATACATAATATATATATATATATATATATATATATATATATATATATATATATATATATATATATATATAAATAAAACTTTTCATGTAGAGAAGAGGCACACATAGGTCTTAGTAAGCATACATTTTATTGATTCAGAAATTCAGTCAACGTTTCGGTCCTCACAGGAGGGACCTTTGTCAAGACTGTTCTCCGTGTTAGACTGAACGTAGCAGTCAGCGGTGAGATTGCTACGTTCTCACCGCTGACTGCTACATTCAGTCTAACACGGAGAACAGTCTTGACAAAGGTCCATGTGAGGACCGAAACGTTGACTGAATTTCTGAATCAATAAAATGTATGCTTACTAAGACCAGTGTGTGCCTCTTCTATACACGAAAAGTTTCTACCTATCTACCATAGAGTGCACCCAGGCAATTCAACAAACAGTGAGTGCTTGAATTCCAAAACCCAGATACATATATATATATATATATATATATATATATGGAGGGATATAGGAATATCTATTTATAAATACTTAGAACATTTTCTGTTATGTGAAGCACATTGGATTTACAGTAAATACACAGTATAACACTTTATTAAATATGAATATTGCATAAATATGAATTTTCATGTTTTCATCTACTTAACTGCATAGGGCTCTTATGTCTATATATTTGTGCACATGTATGTATGTGTTTATATGTGTATATATGTCTGTAAATACTTATATACATATATAAATACATAAATACATCTGTATACATATATGTATATATATATATATATATATATATATATATATATATATATATACATACATATATATCTTCAGACAGATATGTATGTATCTCTATGTTAAAGCCCTTTGTATGCCTTTTTTAAAACACGTGAGATCTCATATCTTTGAGCACTGTAAACTTTTGTGTGCAATATTTTTATTTAATCATTTTTATTAAATGGTGTTATTATGAATGTAACTATACTATGTAAATTATTTTTGATGTGTTTCGTGCAACTTTTTATTTTTGTGAAACAGTTAAATAAAGCTCTGAAGATGCGGTAATCATTCTAGAGTAAATTGCCATTGTGCTCAAGAGACTGCATTTACGTTTGACTCCTAATACAAATACAAGCGCAATTTAACCGACACTCGTAATCTGGCCCATTACTGGTAATAACATACTCTTTGTGTGTCTGTATCTATGCACCTACTGTTTACTTGCATACACAAAAAAGAGAGGTGCTCAACCAGGGAATGAACAAAATCATACAATCTTGTTTTATGGCTAGTCATCACTCTAAGAGCAGCCTCTTTTTGCCCAGATTGTGCCTTTCAGAGAGAAAAACTTTCTTGCACTTACCTCTAACTGACAGTCCAGCCCCAAAATTCAAGGCAATCCCACTCTGAAAGAGACATGTAATCCCAGGTATACGCTTTGGCTCTCTGTGGGCCTTGTCAGTGAGCAAGAAAAGGCTTTTCCTAGGATGGGGACTAGCCTTAGGGTAAGCTATAGGGCTTTTGTTCTTTCCCTACTCTCTTGTGTATTCTAATTATGGCAAGAATCAAGATATGAGTCTCTTGATCAATGTGCAAAGAGTTATGTGGCTGCATCATCACTGCTAAGGCCAATACAAGACTGAAACATAAGTTTGGGGTTGCAATATCTCTTGTTCTGAGGGGTGTTGCCTGGTATTTCTGTGCTAGACTGTCCTTTTTAGGCAGGGCAGGGCCTTACTGATATACTGCAGGTAACGTAAAAGGCACATACTGGTGTGGTGACTAGCCATAAAATAACCTATTGTGCTTTTGTTTTTTCACTAATTATGTGATTTTCTTTACTCATGTGTAAAGTGTATACATCTAAACAGAAATAAATCTATTCATCTCACTACACACATGCCCATAGATACTAAGAAACAAGCAATATATGTCATGTAACAAATAATTAATTAAGAGCCAACTGTAACTTGCTTATTTTATTTTCAGTGGTATTAAATGGATTACTGTCGTTTTTCAGATTTGATTGTTTCTCTATATGAAAAAGAAAACAGAAAGGCAGGGGTTTCATAGTTGGGGTCACAAGTAAAATTGATTATACAATTAGTGGCAAATACAACAGGTAACAATATTAAACATCTACGTAAACCATTCTACACATATTTGTGTCACAGCATAAAAACAGGAGGTGCCCACAACCACCAGGAGAGATATCAGCAGGCAGATATGGATGGTTAATAATTATTAATCAGATAGTGTATCACATAAAGAGCCAGAATAAGCAGGATATAATGTAAATGATCGGCCAGTTAGGAGCATTATATCCCTTACAGTCCCACAGGAACAGTGGGTACGAGGGGGAAACTCGTTGGGGAGGTAAGATTTGCATAGAGACACATACAACTCAGAAGCAACCAACCAAATGTGGTGGCTTGTCTCCTTTAATCACTCATGCTAATGTCTATCTCCACATTGGACCCAATAGAATAGAAGAGAAAAAGAGACGGAAAGAGAAAGAGAGAGATAGACTAACAGCTCAATTTACTAAGTAGCATAAACTGCTTTTGAACCTTTGCATGTGCGAGCTTGCTTCCTGAAGTGTAAGACCACTGCTTCTTACACTCTACGCAATCTCTGAGGTGTTGTGTTGAAATCATCCCAAACTCTTTTGCTTGGAGTGATTGACAGGCAAAAGTAGACAGCATTACACACACAAGTGAGTGTGTAATGAAACATCTACATACAGGTTCCGCAGCTCGTTCAATGTGAAGCCTGATGGACAGGTCCTCAACTTGAGACTTGTCTGCACCGACCTTAGTGCATGGAACCTTAAGAACATAGCCCTCACAGCACAACTTACAAATTCAAAACACAAAAATGATAGTGTAATATTGCACCACAGAAAAAATCATAATTATTTATATTTAAATTGTCCAATAGGATTAAATAGTTATTAGCATAATGGTCTTCAGTTTTGTCAAGAAAAAGAAGCTTATTAGTGGTTTGTTAATTAGATAAATGCCACGGTTAGCAAACCAAACAAAAGATCTCAATCTAGCTCGCTCCCGCTCTGGTCTAGATTGAGTTTAATGGTGCGGTTGGGCTGGCTGTGAATAGACAGTGTGCAACAATGCTCTTCTGAAAAAAAGAGACCCGCTCAGTAGAGCAAGGAGCGGCATTCTGTAAGTCATTTTCTAAGGTAAATATCTATGCAGCTCTTTGTTCTATAAAGCTAGCGCTAAGCTTATGTTATGTAATTTTGCACTATGTGCAGAATTATAAAACATTATTTGTTACAGTTACTGGCCTTTTATGCACTCCTAACAGGCCAGATTGTATTTCCCTGCCTGGTCTGGTCAGCTGGTCACTTACTCACTTAAGGACTAGACATGTGCGTTTCGTTTCGTTCCAAATTTAAATTTGGACGAATTTGTCAAATTCGGAGATTCGGATCAATTTGAATTTCCGAATTACCGTAGCACCGAATCTAACGAATAAATCCGAATTAGTTCGGATTTATTCGTAACATTCGGATGGCCATGGACTAATCACAATTACACTAGTATTGTACTGTATATTAGGTTATATCACTCTGCTATGGGTTACACCTAATATTACAGTACATAATACTAGTCTAATACACAGCACATCCCACCTAACACATATCGAACTTCCGAATTTACGAATCGAATCCGAACCGAATACATCTGAATACATCTGAATGAATCCGAAACGAATGCATTCAAATGTATCCGAATCGATCACTAATAAAGTTTGTCACAAGGAAAGTGTGATGTAAAATGAATTGCACTGTGATAACAGTGTCATGGAGCCAAAATGACAAGCAAAAGGAGTTTTTATCTGCCCAAACATGCCCCAAAAACTGGTCCCTGAGTACTCTCTTTGTCATGCCAATGTATTGTCAAGAACAAACCCACATGTTACTAAATACACCACGTGAGTGTATTGAAATTGGGGTCCCTCTTTTGCTTGGATTCTAGTATCCCATTTTTTTTTTTGCAATGTTTTTAAACATTGTTAATAAATCTTAAAGTTTAATTCAGATATGTCTTGATGATGGCGCTTTGTACTGGAGAATCATATTTGTATTGCACCTTTGGAGAAGGCGATGCTTACCAGTTCACACACACCCCACAGACACCCCCTGCTCTTTCAAATGTGCCTGTGCAAAAGATGCACATCTATGTGGAGGTAATGGTAGGCAGCGCTCTACATTTTCTGTATGTTTTCCTGAATTGATGATATATGCTAAGTTTAACATGCCTTGTATATACTGACAGCTCATGTAGCCATGTAAGCAAACTGGCAGAACACACAGATGACGTTTAAAGGGTCAGTTAAGAAAAAAGTGTTGCAATCCTTACAGAATTTGGCAAGGATTACTTTTCATGATCAATTTAAAAGTCCTTTCTACATATGAGTAATGTAATTCTGCTTCCATGCTCTGACTTTAAGTACATTATTATTTCCGTTTGCTTTTATCATTCCTACCTAGATGCATTCTGCTTATGCTGATTTCCTCCCTGCCTCTGGGAATTACTCCACAAAACCATCTATATTGTACTTATATTAATTGCCTATCTTCTTTTTACTGTGTTGGTAGGTTGCTTTAGAGAGTGATGTTTTATATTGCTGTTCATCAATAATGATCAACAATGATTTCATTTTTGTTTCCATTTTACATTGTATATTGCCATACATGGTATTTGACAAGATGACCACTGTTTTATAGTATATCTATTACTAAACACACTTGGTTTTTAATATGTACATGTTTTCTAAAGTAATTTAGATTGCAATTTTGAGTCATTTCTGGTTGCTTATTTTTAACATTTCTTCATGGATTAGCACTTTAAAAAAGTTGAACCATGTGTTTGATTTATTATTATACTATCAAAATGGGTTAAAAACAATTTTAAAGTCAAATAGAGATGGAAAGTTTTTAAAATGTGGACACCCATTATTCAGCATCATGTGTAATAGTAGAAATAACATTTGTATGTTGCCACGTTCATATTTCCCCCAGACACATTCATTAGGGCAGGGAAATATTGTAGGCTCCTTGTACTAAGCAGTAGTGATGTCGCGAACCTAAAATTTTCGGTTAGCGAACGGCGGACTCAAACTTCCGGTATTGTTCGCAAACCCGCGAACCGCGCAAGCCGCCATTGACTTCAATAGGCAGGCGAACTTTAAAACCTACAAGGACTCTTTCTGGCCACAATAGTGATGGAAAAGTTGTTTCAAGGGTACTAACACCTGGACTGTGGCATGCTGGAGCGGGATCCATGGCAAAACTCCCATGGAAAATTACATAGTTTATGCAGAGTCTGCTTTTAACCCATAAAGGGCCTAAATCAACTAACATTCCCAAATTGTTTGCAATAACGTGCTTTAAAACATCAGTTATGATGTCGTATCTATCAGGTAGTGTAAGGGTTACGGCCGCATCACAGTGACAGAGCAAACTCCAAGTGTTACGCACTGCAATCAACCGCAAACAGTCCACTTGCACAACCACGAGATAGATTTGATAGATAGATACATAGATTACATAGCTCAATCGATGCAATATACATATGATCGATACACTGTACATAGCTCAATAGATGCAATATACATTCGATAGATACGAATTACATCGATCAATAGATGCAATATACATTTGATAGATACGAATGTTATCGAATCAAAGATGCAATATACATTTTATAGATACGAATGACATCACCCAAAATATGTAATATACATTTTATAGATACAAATTACATTGTTCAATAGATGCAATCTACATTTGATCGATACGTTTGATATTTCGATCGATTTGATATATAAATAAATCGATTTGAAATATATATAATTTCCCTGACAGAGTATAACAATAAGACATGTGGTCTGTGACCCGTGGTGTGTTAAGTAGTAATATTCTTAACATTTTACTATAATATTCTATAGTATAATATTCTATTCTTAACCGCAATCAACCGCAAACAGTCCACTTGCACAACCACGAGATAGATAGATTTGATAGATAGATACATAGATTACATAGCTCAATAGATGCAATATACATATGATCGATACACTGTACATAGCTCAATAGATGCAATATACATTCGATAGATACGAATTACATCGATCAATAGATGCAATATACATTTGATAGATACGAATGTTATCGAATCAAAGATGCAATATACATTTTATAGATACGAATGACATCACCCAAAATATGTAATATACATTTTATAGATACAAATTACATTGTTCAATAGATGCAATCTACATTTGATCGATACGTTTGATATTTCGATCGATTTGATATATAAATAAATCGATTTGAAATATATATAATTTCCCTGACAGAGTATAACAATAAGACATGTGGTCTGTGACCCGTGGTGTGTTAAGTAGTAATATTCTTAACATTTTACTACAACCTGTTACTCCCCCTATCAGATGAGGTCTATATGGCCTTCATTTGTGGAACCGGGAGATGGAAGAAGATGATTGTTCTGTCCTCCTACTTCAAATTTGTCAGAAACACAAGTGGCTGTCTCAAAACATCCCGGACAGAAGATAGATCGATAGATAGGATAGATATACATAGATTGATAGTTAGATAGAATCGATAGAAGAGAAATAGATAGATTTGTTAGATATATAATTACCCTGATAAAGTCTAATAATTAAACATGCGGTCTTGGACCCAACTAGGTTGTGTTAAGTAGTACTATTCTTCGCACTTTCAGCCCTGTAACTCCCCCTATTGGTGGAGGTCTATATGGCGGTTATGATTACCCTGACAAAGTATAACAACAAGACACGTGGTCTGGGACCCATGGTAATTTTGTTGTGTTAAGTAAAACTTTTCTTATCACTTGAATCCCTCTTACCCCCCCAGATTGACAGTCAAAATAGTGATGATTGACAAATTTTGCAATACTGTTAAAAGAAATATGATTGCTGGCACTAATTGGATAGTTGGGCCTGGCACACAGGCTGGCAGGCAGGAGAAAAGTGCAATTCAATGGCACGAGCAAAATGAGGATTAAGATCAACAATCAAACATTTTTTAATTTTAATTAGTAACTATACTGTGACAACAATTATGATTGGTGTAAATAGTTGGCAAGACGGCCTGGCACAAAAGGCTGGCAGGCAGGAGGTAAATGCAATTGAAGGACACTAGGAGACTGAATACTGAAAGTCAAAACAGTGATGATTGACAATTTTTGCAATACTTTTAAAAGAAATATGATTGCTGGGAATAATTGGCTAGGTGGGCCTGGCACACAGCAGGTTGCAAGGCAGGAGGAAAGTGCAATTCAATGGCACGAGCAAACTGAGGATTCAGAACAACTATTGCCAAAAATTTTAATTTTTAATTATTAAGAATACTGTGACAACAAATATGATTGGTGTAAATATTTTGAAAGTAGGCCTGGCACACAGGCTGGCAGGCAGGAGAAAAGTGCAATTCAATGGCACGAGCAAAATGAGGATTAAGAACAAGAATCAAAATTTTTTTAATTTTAATTAGTAACAATACTGTGACAACAATTATGATTGGTATAAATAGTTGGCAAGACGGCCTGGCACAAAAGGCTGGCAGGCAGGAGGTAAATGCAATTCAAGGACACCAGGAGACTGAATACTGACAGTCAAAACAGTGATGATTGACAATTTTTGCAATACTGTTAAAAGAAATATGATTGCTGGGAATAATTGGCTAGGTGGGCCTGGCACACAGCAGGCTGCAAGGCAGGAGGAAAGTGCAATTCAATGGCACGAGCAAACTGAGGATTCAGAACAACTATTACCAAAAATTTTAATTTTTAATTATTAAGAATACCGTGACAACAAATATGATTGGTGTAAATATTTTGAAAGTAGGCCTGGCACACAGGCTGGCAGACAGGAGAAAAGTGCAATTCAATGGCACGAGCAAAATGAGGATTAAGAACAAGAATAAAAAAAAAAATGTTTTAATTAGTAACAATACTGTGACAACAATTATGATTGGTGTAAATAGTTGGCAAGACGGCTTGGCACAAAAGGCTGGCAGGCAGGAGGTAAATGCAATTCAAGGACACTAGGAGACTGAATACTGACAGTCAAAACAGTGATGATTGACAATTTTTGCAATACTGTTAAAAGAAATATGATTGCTGGGAATAATTGGCTAGGTGGGCCTGGCACACAGCAGGCTGCAAGGCAGGAGGAAAGTGCAATTCAATGGCACGAGCAAACTGAGGATTCAGAACAACTATTACCAAAAATTTTAATTTTTAATTAGTAACAATACTGTGACAACAATTATGATTGGTGTAAATAGTTGGCAAGATGGCCTGGCACAAAAGGCTGGCAGGCAGGAGGTAAATGCAATTCAAGGACACCAGGAGACTGAATACTGACAGTCAAAACAGTGATGATTGACAATTTTTGCAATACTTTTAAAAGAAATATGATTGCTGGGAATAATTGGCTAGGTGGGCCTGGCACACAGCAGGCTGCAAGGCAGGAGGAAAGTGCAATTCAATGGCACGAGCAAACTGAGGATTCAGAACAACTATTACCAAAAATTTTAATTTTTAATTATTAAGAATACTGTGACAACAAATATGATTGGTGTAAATATTTTGAAAGTAGGCCTGGCACACAGGCTGGCAGGCAGGAGAAAAGTGCAATTCAATGGCACGAGCAAAATGAGGATTAAGAACAAGAATAAAAAAAATTTTTTAATTAGTAACAATACTGTGACAACAATTATGATTGGTGTAAATAGTTGGCAAGACGGCCTGGCACAAAAGGTTGGCAGGCAGGAGGTAAATGCAATTCAAGGACACTAGGAGACTGAATACTGACAGTCAAAACAGTGATGATTGACAATTTTTGCAATACTGTTAAAAGAAATATGATTGCTGGGAATAATTGGCTAGGTGGGCCTGGCACACAGCAGGCTGCAAGGCAGGAGGAAAGTGCAATTCAATGGCACGAGCAAACTGAGGATTCAGAACAACTATTACCAAAAATTTTAATTTTTAATTAGTAACAATACTGTGACAACAATTATGATTGGTGTAAATAGTTGGCAAGACGGCCTGGCACAAAAGGCTGGCAGGCAGGAGGTAAATGCAATTCAAGGACACCAGGAGACTGAATACTGACAGTCAAAACAGTGATGATTGACAATTTTTGCAATACTGTTAAAAGAAATATGATTGCTGGGAATAATTGGCTAGGTGGGCCTGGCACACAGCAGGCTGCAAGGCAGGAGGAAAGTGCAATTCAATGGCACGAGCAAACTGAGGATTCAGAACAACTATTACCAAAAATTTTAATTTTTAATTATTAAGAATACTGTGACAACAAATATGATTGGTGTAAATATTTTGAAAGTAGGCCTGGCACACAGGCTGGCAGGCAGGAGAAAAGTGCAATTCAATGGCACGAGCAAAATGAGGATTAAGATCAACAATCAAATTTTTTTTAATTTTAATTAGTAACTATACTGTGACAACAATTATGATTGGTGTGAATAGTTGGCAAGACGGCCTGGCACAAAAGGCTGGCAGGCAGGAGGTAAATGCAATTTAAGGACACTAGGAGACTGAATACTGACAGTCAAAACAGTGATGATTGACAATTTTTGCAATACTGTTAAAGAAATATGATTGCTGGGAATAATTTGCTAGGTGGGCCTGGCACACAGCAGGCTGCAAGGCAGGAGGAAAGTGCAATTCAATGGCACGAGCAAATTGAGGATTCAGAACAACTATTACCAAAAATTTTAATTTTTAATTATTAAGAATACTGTGACAACAAATATGATTGGTGTAAATATTTTGAAAGTAGGCCTGGCACACAGGCTGGCAGGCAGGAGAAAAGTGCAATTCAATGGCACGAGCAAACTGAGGATTAAGATCAACAATCAAATTTTTTTTAATTTTAATTAGTAACTATACTGTGACAACAATTATGATTGGTGTGAATAGTTGGCAAGACGGCCTGGCACAAAAGGCTGGCAGGCAGGAGGTAAATGCAATTTAAGGACACTAGGAGACTGAATACTGACAGTCAAAACAGTGATGATTGACAATTTTTGCAATACTGTTAAAAGAAATATGATTGCTGGGAATAATTGGCTAGGTGGGCCTGGCACACAGCAGGCTGCAGAGCAGGAGGAAAGTGCAATTCAATGGCACGAGCAAATTGAGGATTCAGAACAACTATTACCAAAAATTTTAATTTTTAATTATTAAGAATACTGTGACAACAAATATGATTGGTGTAAATATTTTTAAAGTAGGCCTGGCACACAGGCTGGCAGGCAGGAGAAAAGTGCAATTCAATGGCACGAGCAAACTGAGGATTCAGAACAACTATTACCAAAAATTTTAATTTTTAATTAGTAACAATACTGTGACAACAATTATGATTGGTGTAAATAGTTGGCAAGACGGCCTGGCACAAAAGGCTGGCAGGCAGGAGGTAAATGCAATTCAAGGACACCAGGAGACTGAATACTGACAGTCAAAACAGTGATGATTGACAATTTTTGCAATACTGTTAAAAGAAATATGATTGCTGGGAATAATTGGCTAGGTGGGCCTGGCACACAGCAGGCTGCAAGGCAGGAGGAAAGTGCAATTCAATGGCACGAGCAAACTGAGGATTCAGAACAACTATTACCAAAAATTTTAATTTTTAATTATTAAGAATACTGTGACAACAAATATAATTGGTGTAAATATTTTGAAAGTAGGCCTGGCACACAGGCTGGCAGGCAGGAGAAAAGTGCAATTCAATGGCACGAGCAAAATGAGGATTAAGATCAACAATCAAATTTTTTTTAATTTTAATTAGTAACTATACTGTGACAACAATTATGATTGGTGTGAATAGTTGGCAAGACGGCCTGGCACAAAAGGCTGGCAGGCAGGAGGTAAATGCAATTTAAGGACACTAGGAGACTGAATACTGACAGTCAAAACAGTGATGATTGACAATTTTTGCAATACTGTTAAAGAAATATGATTGCTGGGAATAATTTGCTAGGTGGGCCTGGCACACAGCAGGCTGCAAGGCAGGAGGAAAGTGCAATTCAATGGCACGAGCAAATTGAGGATTCAGAACAACTATTACCAAAAATTTTAATTTTTAATTATTAAGAATACTGTGACAACAAATATGATTGGTGTAAATATTTTGAAAGTAGGCCTGGCACACAGGCTGGCAGGCAGGAGAAAAGTGCAATTCAATGGCACGAGCAAACTGAGGATTAAGATCAACAATCAAATTTTTTTTAATTTTAATTAGTAACTATACTGTGACAACAATTATGATTGGTGTGAATAGTTGGCAAGACGGCCTGGCACAAAAGGCTGGCAGGCAGGAGGTAAATGCAATTTAAGGACACTAGGAGACTGAATACTGACAGTCAAAACAGTGATGATTGACAATTTTTGCAATACTGTTAAAAGAAATATGATTGCTGGGAATAATTGGCTAGGTGGGCCTGGCACACAGCAGGCTGCAGAGCAGGAGGAAAGTGCAATTCAATGGCACTAGCAAACTGAGGATTCAGAACAACTATTACCAAAAATTTTAATTTTTAATTATTAAGAATACTGTGACAACAAATATGATTGGTGTAAATATTTTGAAAGTAGGCCTGGCACACAGGCTGGAAGGCAGGAAGTAAATGCAATTCACGAGCAAACTGAGGATTAAGATCAACAATCAACATTTTTTTAATTTTAATTAGTAACTATACTGTGACAACGATTATGATTGGTGTGAATAGTTGGCAAGACGGCCTGGCACAAAAGGCTGGCAGGCAGGAGGTAAATGCAATTCAAGGACACTAGGAGACTGAATACTGACAGTCAAAACAGTGATGATTGACAATTTTTGCAATACTTTTAAAAGAAATATGATTGCTGGGAATAATTGGCTAGGTGGGCCTGGCACACAGCAGGCTGCAAGGCAGGAGGAAAGTGCAATTCAATGGCACGAGTAAACTGAGGATTCAGAACAACTATTACCAAAAAATTTAATTTTTAATTATTAAGAATACTGTGACAACAAATATGATTGGTGTAAATATTTTGAAAGTAGGCCTGGCACACAGGCTGGCAGGCAGGAGAAAAGTGCAATTCAATGGCACGAGCAAACTGAGGATTAAGATCAACAATCAAACATTTTTTAATTTTAATTAGTAACTATACTGTGACAACAATTATGATTGGTGTGAATAGTTGGCAAGACAGCCTGGCACAAAAGGCTGGCAGGCAGGAGGTAAATGCAATTCAAGGACACCAGGAGACTGAATACTGACAGTCAAAACAGTGATGATTGACAATTTTTGCAATACTTTTAAAAGAAATATGATTGCTGGGAATAATTGGCTAGGTGGGCCTGGCACACAGCAGGCTGCAAGGCAGGAGGAAAGTGCAATTAATTAGTAACAATACTGTGACAACAATTATGATTGGTGTAAATAGTTGGCAAGACGGCCTGGCACAAAAGGCTGGCAGGCAGGAGGTAAATGCAATTCAAGGACACTAGGAGACTGAATACTGACAGTCAAAACAGTGATGATTGACAATTTTTGCAATACTGTTAAAAGAAATATGATTGCTGGGAATAATTGGCTAGGTGGGCCTGGCACACAGCAGGCTGCAAGGCAAGAGGAAAGTGCAATTCAATGGCACAAGCAAATTGAGGATTCAGAACAACTATTACCAAAAATTTTAATTTTTAATTATTAAGAATACTGTGACAACAAATATGATTGGTGTAAATATTTTTAAAGTAGGCCTGGCACACAGGCTGGCAGGCAGGAGAAAAGTGCAATTCAATGGCACGAGCAAACTGAGGATTAAGATCAACAATCAAATTTTTTTTAATTTTAATTAGTAACTATACTGTGACAACAATTATGATTGGTGTGAATAGTTGGCAAGACGGCCTGGCACAAAAGGCTGGCAGGCAGGAGGTAAATGCAATTTAAGGACACTAGGAGACTGAATACTGACAGTCAAAACATTGATGATTGACAATTTTTGCAATACTGTTAAAAGAAATATGATTGCTGGGAATAATTGGCTAGGTGGGCCTGGCACACAGCAGGCTGCAGAGCAGGAGGAAAGTGCAATTAATTAGTAACAATACTGTGACAACAATTATGATTGGTGTAAATAGTTGGCAAGACGGCCTGGCACAAAAGGCTGGCAGGCAGGAGGTAAATGCAATTCAAGGACACTAGGAGACTGAATACTGACAGTCAAAACAGTGATGATTGACAATTTTTGCAATACTGTTAAAAGAAATATGATTGCTGGGAATAATTGGCTAGGTGGGCCTGGCACACAGCAGGCTGCAAGGCAGGAGGAAAGTGCAATTCAATGGCACGAGCAAATTGAGGATTCAGAACAACTATTACCAAAAAATTTAATTTTTAATTATTAAGAATACTGTGACAACAAATATGATTGGTGTAAATATTTTTAAAGTAGGCCTGGCACACAGGCTGGCAGGCAGGAGAAAAGTGCAATTCAATGGCACGAGCAAACTGAGGATTAAGATCAACAATCAAAATTTTTTTAATTTTAATTAGTAACTATACTGTGACAACAATTATGATTGGTGTGAATAGTTGGCAAGACGGCCTGGCACAAAAGGCTGGCAGGCAGGAGGTAAATGCAATTTAAGGACACTAGGAGACTGAATACTGACAGTCAAAACATTGATGATTGACAATTTTTGCAATACTGTTAAAAGAAATATGATTGCTGGGAATAATTGGCTAGGTGGGCCTGGCACACAGCAGGCTGCAGAGCAGGAGGAAAGTGCAATTAATTAGTAACAATACTGTGACAACAATTATGATTGGTGTAAATAGTTGGCAAGACGGCCTGGCACAAAAGGCTGGCAGGCAGGAGGTAAATGCAATTCAAGGACACTAGGAGACTGAATACTGACAGTCAAAACAGTGATGATTGACAATTTTTGCAATACTGTTAAAAGAAATATGATTGCTGGGAATAATTGGCTAGGTGGGCCTGGCACACAGCAGGCTGCAAGGCAGGAGGAAAGTGCAATTCAATGGCACGAGCAAATTGAGGATTCAGAACAACTATTACCAAAAATTTTAATTTTTAATTATTAAGAATACTGTGACAACAAATATGATTGGTGTAAATATTTTTAAAGTAGGCCTGGCACACAGGCTGGCAGGCAGGAGAAAAGTGCAATTCAATGGCACGAGCAAACTGAGGATTAAGATCAACAATCAAAATTTTTTTAATTTTAATTAGTAACTATACTGTGACAACAATTATGATTGGTGTGAATAGTTGGCAAGACGGCCTGGCACAAAAGGCTGGCAGGCAGGAGGTAAATGCAATTTAAGGACACTAGGAGACTGAATACTGACAGTCAAAACATTGATGATTGACAATTTTTGCAATACTGTTAAAAGAAATATGATTGCTGGGAATAATTGGCTAGGTGGGCCTGGCACACAGCAGGCTGCAGAGCAGGAGGAAAGTGCAATTCAATGGCACTAGCAAACTGAGGATTCAGAACAACTATTACCAAAAATTTTAATTTTTAATTATTAAGAATACTGTGACAACAAATATGATTGGTGTAAATATTTTGAAAGTAGGCCTGGCACACAGGCTGGCAGGCAGGAGGTAAATGCAATTCACGAGCAAACTGAGGATTAAGATCAACAATCAACATTTTTTTAATTTTAATTAGTAACTATACTGTGACAACAATTATGATTGGTGTGAATAGTTGGCAAGACGGCCTGGCACAAAAGGCTGGCAGGCAGGAGGTAAATGCAATTCAAGGACACTAGGAGACTGAATACTGACAGTCAAAACAGTGATGATTGACAATTTTTGCAATACTTTTAAAAGAAATATGATTGCTGGGAATAATTGGCTAGGTGGGCCTGGCACACAGCAGGCTGCAAGGCAGGAGGAAAGTGCAATTCAATGGCACGAGCAAACTGAGGATTCAGAACAACTATTACCAAAAAATTTAATTTTTAATTATTAAGAATACTGTGACAACAAATATGATTGGTGTAAATATTTTGAAAGTAGGCCTGGCACACAGGCTGGCAGGCAGGAGAAAAGTGCAATTCAATGGCACGAGCAAACTGAGGATTAAGATCAACAATCAAACATTTTTTAATTTTAATTAGTAACTATACTGTGACAACAATTATGATTGGTGTGAATAGTTGGCAAGACAGCTTGGCACAAAAGGCTGGCAGGCAGGAGGTAAATGCAATTCAAGGACACTAGGAGACTGAATACTGACAGTCAAAACAGTGATGATTGACAATTTTTGCAATACTTTTAAAAGAAATATGATTGCTGGGAATAATTGGCTAGGTGGGCCTGGCACACAGCAGGCTGCAAGGCAGGAGGAAAGTGCAATTAATTAGTAACAATACTGTGACAACAATTATGATTGGTGTAAATAGTTGGCAAGACGGCCTGGCACAAAAGGCTGGCAGGCAGGAGGTAAATGCAATTCAAGGACACTAGGAGACTGAATACTGACAGTCAAAACAGTGATGATTGACAATTTTTGCAATACTGTTAAAAGAAATATGATTGCTGGGAATAATTGGCTAGGTGGGCCTGGCACACAGCAGGCTGCAAGGCAGGAGGAAAGTGCAATTCAATGGCACGAGCAAATTGAGGATTCAGAACAACTATTACCAAAAATTTTAATTTTTAATTATTAAGAATACTGTGACAACAAATATGATTGGTTTAAATATTTTTAAAGTAGGCCTGGCACACAGGCTGGCAGGCAGGAGAAAAGTGCAATTCAATGGCACGAGCAAACTGAGGATTAAGATCAACAATCAAAATTTTTTTAATTTTAATTAGTAACTATACTGTGACAACAATTATGATTGGTGTGAATAGTTGGCAAGACGGCCTGGCACAAAAGGCTGGCAGGCAGGAGGTAAATGCAATTTAAGGACACTAGGAGACTGAATACTGACAGTCAAAACATTGATGATTGACAATTTTTGCAATACTGTTAAAAGAAATATGATTGCTGGGAATAATTGGCTAGGTGGGCCTGGCACACAGCAGGCTGCAGAGCAGGAGGAAAGTGCAATTAATTAGTAACAATACTGTGACAACAATTATGATTGGTGTAAATAGTTGGCAAGACGGCCTGGCACAAAAGGCTGGCAGGCAGGAGGTAAATGCAATTCAAGGACACTAGGAGACTGAATACTGACAGTCAAAACAGTGATGATTGACAATTTTTGCAATACTGTTAAAAGAAATATGATTGCTGGGAATAATTGGCTAGGTGGGCCTGGCACACAGCAGGCTGCAAGGCAGGAGGAAAGTGCAATTCAATGGCACGAGCAAATTGAGGATTCAGAACAACTATTACCAAAAATTTTAATTTTTAATTATTAAGAATACTGTGACAACAAATATGATTGGTGTAAATATTTTTAAAGTAGGCCTGGCACACAGGCTGGCAGGCAGGAGAAAAGTGCAATTCAATGGCACGAGCAAACTGAGGATTAAGATCAACAATCAAAAATTTTTTAATTTTAATTAGTAACTATACTGTGACAACAATTATGATTGGTGTGAATAGTTGGCAAGACGGCCTGGCACAAAAGGCTGGCAGGCAGGAGGTAAATGCAATTTAAGGACACTAGGAGACTGAATACTGACAGTCAAAACATTGATGATTGACAATTTTTGCAATACTGTTAAAAGAAATATGATTGCTGGGAATAATTGGCTAGGTGGGCCTGGCACACAGCAGGCTGCAGAGCAGGAGGAAAGTGCAATTAATTAGTAACAATACTGTGACAACAATTATGATTGGTGTAAATAGTTGGCAAGACGGCCTGGCACAAAAGGCTGGCAGGCAGGAGGTAAATGCAATTCAAGGACACTAGGAGACTGAATACTGACAGTCAAAACAGTGATGATTGACAATTTTTGCAATACTGTTAAAAGAAATATGATTGCTGGGAATAATTGGCTAGGTGGGCCTGGCACACAGCAGGCTGCAAGGCAGGAGGAAAGTGCAATTCAATGGCACGAGCAAATTGAGGATTCAGAACAACTATTACCAAAAATTTTAATTTTTAATTATTAAGAATACTGTGACAACAAATATGATTGGTGTAAATATTTTTAAAGTAGGCCTGGCACACAGGCTGGCAGGCAGGAGAAAAGTGCAATTCAATGGCACGAGCAAACTGAGGATTAAGATCAACAATCAAAATTTTTTTAATTTTAATTAGTAACTATACTGTGACAACAATTATGATTGGTGTGAATAGTTGGCAAGACGGCCTGGCACAAAAGGCTGGCAGGCAGGAGGTAAATGCAATTTAAGGACACTAGGAGACTGAATACTGACAGTCAAAACATTGATGATTGACAATTTTTGCAATACTGTTAAAAGAAATATGATTGCTGGGAATAATTGGCTAGGTGGGCCTGGCACACAGCAGGCTGCAGAGCAGGAGGAAAGTGCAAATCAATGGCACTAGCAAACTGAGGATTCAGAACAACTATTACCAAAAATTTTAATTTTTAATTATTAAGAATACTGTGACAACAAATATGATTGGTGTAAATATTTTGAAAGTAGGCCTGGCACACAGGCTGGCAGGCAGGAGGTAAATGCAATTCACGAGCAAACTGAGGATTAAGATCAACAATCAACATTTTTTTAATTTTAATTAGTAACTATACTGTGACAACAATTATGATTGGTGTGAATAGTTGGCAAGACGGCCTGGCACAAAAGGCTGGCAGGCAGGAGGTAAATGCAATTCAAGGACACTAGGAGACTGAATACTGACAGTCAAAACAGTGATGATTGACAATTTTTGCAATACTTTTAAAAGAAATATGATTGCTGGGAATAATTGGCTAGGTGGGCCTGGCACACAGCAGGCTGCAAGGCAGGAGGAAAGTGCAATTCAATGGCACGAGCAAACTGAGGATTCAGAACAACTATTACCAAAAAATTTAATTTTTAATTATTAAGAATACTGTGACAACAAATATGATTGGTGTAAATATTTTGAAAGTAGGCCTGGCACACAGGCTGGCAGGCAGGAGAAAAGTGCAATTCAATGGCACGAGCAAACTGAGGATTAAGATCAACAATCAAACATTTTTTAATTTTAATTAGTAACTATACTGTGACAACAATTATGATTGGTGTGAATAGTTGGCAAGACAGCTTGGCACAAAAGGCTGGCAGGCAGGAGGTAAATGCAATTCAAGGACACTAGGAGACTGAATACTGACAGTCAAAACAGTGATGATTGACAATTTTTGCAATACTGTTAAAAGAAATATGATTGCTGGGAATAATTGGCTAGGTGGGCCTGGCACACAGCAGGCTGCAAGGCAGGAGGAAAGTGCAATTCAATGGCACGAGCAAATTGAGGATTCAGAACAACTATTACCAAAAATTTTAATTTTTTATTATTAAGAATACTGTGACAACAAATATGATTGGTGTAAATATTTTTAAAGTAGGCCTGGCACACAGGCTGGCAGGCAGGAGAAAAGTGCAATTCAATGGCACGAGCAAACTGAGGATTAAGATCAACAATCAAAATTTTTTAAATTTTAATTAGTAACTATACTGTGACAACAATTATGATTGGTGTGAATAGTTGGCAAGACAGCCTGGCACAAAAGGCTGGCAGGCAGGAGGTAAATGCAATTCAAGGACACCAGGAGACTGAATACTGACAGTCAAAACAGTGATGATTGACAATTTTTGCAATACTGTTAAAAGAAATATGATTGCTGGGAATAATTGGCTAGGTGGGCCTGGCACACAGCAGGCTGCAAGGCAGGAGGAAAGTGCAATTCAATGGCACGAGCAAATTGAGGATTCAGAACAACTATTACCAAAAATTTTAATTTTTTATTATTAAGAATACTGTGACAACAAATATGATTGGTGTAAATATTTTTAAAGTAGGCCTGGCACACAGGCTGGCAGGCAGGAGAAAAGTGCAATTCAATGGCACGAGCAAACTGAGGATTAAGATCAACAATCAAATTTTTTTTAATTTTAATTAGTAACTATACTGTGACAACAATTATGATTGGTGTGAATAGTTGGCAAGACGGCCTGGCACAAAAGGCTGGCAGGCAGGAGGTAAATGCAATTTAAGGACACTAGGAGACTGAATACTGACAGTCAAAACAGTGATGATTGACAATTTTTGCAATACTGTTAAAAGAAATATGATTGCTGGGAATAATTGGCTAGGTGGGCCTGGCACACAGCAGGCTGCAGAGCAGGAGGAAAGTGCAATTCAATGGCACTAGCAAACTGAGGATTCAGAACAACTATTACCAAAAATTTTAATTTTTAATTATTAAGAATACTGTGACAACAAATATGATTGGTGTAAATATTTTGAAAGTAGGCCTGGCACACAGGCTGGCAGGCAGGAGGTAAATGCAATTCACGAGCAAACTGAGGATTAAGATCAACAATCAACATTTTTTTAATTTTAATTAGTAACTATACTGTGACAACAATTATGATTGGTGTGAATAGTTGGCAAGACGGCCTGGCACAAAAGGCTGGCAGGCAGGAGGTAAATGCAATTCAAGGACACTAGGAGACTGAATACTGACAGTCAAAACAGTGATGATTGACAATTTTTGCAATACTTTTAAAAGAAATATGATTGCTGGGAATAATTGGCTAGGTGGGCCTGGCACACAGCAGGCTGCAAGGCAGGAGGAAAGTGCAATTCAATGGCACGAGCAAACTGAGGATTCAGAACAACTATTACCAAAAAATTTAATTTTTAATTATTAAGAATACTGTGACAACAAATATGATTGGTGTAAATATTTTGAAAGTAGGCCTGGCACACAGGCTGGCAGGCAGGAGAAAAGTGCAATTCAATGGCACGAGCAAACTGAGGATTAAGATCAACAATCAAACATTTTTTAATTTTAATTAGTAACTATACTGTGACAACAATTATGATTGGTGTGAATAGTTGGCAAGACAGCCTGGCACAAAAGGCTGGCAGGCAGGAGGTAAATGCAATTCAAGGACACTAGGAGACTGAATACTGACAGTCAAAACAGTGATGATTGACAATTTTTGCAATACTTTTAAAAGAAATATGATTGCTGGGAATAATTGGCTAGGTGGGCCTGGCACACAGCAGGCTGCAAGGCAGGAGGAAAGTGCAATTCAATGGCACGAGCAAACTGAGGATTCAGAACAACTATTACCAAAAATTTTAATTTTTAATTATTAAGAATACTGTGACAACAAATATGATTGGTGTAAATATTTTGAAAGTAGGCCTGGCACACAGGCTGGCAGGCAGGAGAAAAGTGCAATTCAATGGCACGAGCAAAATGAGGATTAAGAACAAGAATAAAAAACAAAATTTTTAATTAGTAACAATACTGTGACAACAATTATGATTGGTTTAAATAGTTGGCAAGACGGCCTGGCACAAAAGGCTGGCAGGCAGGAGGTAAATGCAATTCAAGGACACTAGGAGACTGAATACTGACAGTCAAAACAGTGATGATTGACAATTTTTGCAATACTGTTAAAAGAAATATGATTGCTGGGAATAATTGGCTAGGTGGGCCTGGCACACAGCAGGCTGCAAGGCAGGAGGAAAGTGCAATTCAATGGCACGAGCAAATTGAGGATTCAGAACAACTATTACCAAAAATTTTAATTTTTAATTATTAAGAATACTGTGACAACAAATATGATTGGTGTAAATATTTTGAAAGTAGGCCTGGCACACAGGCTGGCAGGCAGGAGAAAAGTGCAATTCAATGGCACGAGCAAACTGAGGATTAAGATCAACAATCAAACATTTTTTAATTTTAATTAGTAACTATACTGTGACAACAATTATGATTGGTGTGAATAGTTGGCAAGACGGCCTGGCACAAAAGGCTGGCAGGCAGGAGGTAAATGCAATTTAAGGACACTAGGAGACTGAATACTGACAGTCAAAACAGTGATGATTGACAATTTTTGCAATACTGTTAAAAGAAATATGATTGCTGGGAATAATTGGCTAGGTGGGCCTGGCGCACAGCAGGCTGCAGAGCAGGAGGAAAGTGCAATTCAATGGCACTAGCAAACTGAGGATTCAGAACAACTATTACCAAAAATTTTAATTTTTAATTATTAAGAATACTGTGACAACAAATATGATTGGTGTAAATATTTTGAAAGTAGGCCTGGCACACAGGCTGGCAGGCAGGAGGTAAATGCAATTCACGAGCAAACTGAGGATTAAGATCAACAATCAACATTTTTTTAATTTTAATTAGTAACTATACTGTGACAACAATTATGATTGGTGTGAATAGTTGGCAAGACGGCCTGGCACAAAAGGCTGGCAGGCAGGAGGTAAATGCAATTCAAGGACACTAGGAGACTGAATACTGACAGTCAAAACAGTGATGATTGACAATTTTTGCAATACTTTTAAAAGAAATATGATTGCTGGGAATAATTGGCTAGGTGGGTCTGGCACACAGCAGGCTGCAAGGCAGGAGGAAAGTGCAATTCAATGGCACGAGCAAACTGAGGATTCAGAACAACTATTACCAAAAAATTTAATTTTTAATTATTAAGAATACTGTGACAACAAATATGATTGGTGTAAATATTTTGAAAGTAGGCCTGGCACACAGGCTGGCAGGCAGGAGAAAAGTGCAATTCAATGGCACAAGCAAACTGAGGATTAAGATCAACAATCAAACATTTTTTAATTTTAATTAGTAACTATACTGTGACAACAATTATGATTGGTGTGAATAGTTGGCAAGACAGCCTGGCACAAAAGGCTGGCAGGCAGGAGGTAAATGCAATTCAAGGACACTAGGAGACTGAATACTGACAGTCAAAACAGTGATGATTGACAATTTTTGCAATACTTTTAAAAGAAATATGATTGCTGGGAATAATTGGCTAGGTGGGCCTGGCACACAGCAGGCTGCAAGGCAGGAGGAAAGTGCAATTCAATGGCACGAGCAAACTGAGGATTCAGAACAACTATTACCAAAAATTTTAATTTTTAATTATTAAGAATACTGTGACAAGAAATATGATTGGTGTAAATATTTTGAAAGTAGGCCTGGCACACAGGCTGGCAGGCAGGAGAAAAGTGCAATTCAATGGCACGAGCAAAATGAGGAATAAGATCAACAATCAAAACATTTTTAATTTTAATTAGTAACTATACTGCGACAACAATTATGATTGGTGTGAATAGTTGGCAAGACGGCCTGGCACAAAAGGCTGGCAGGCAGGAGGTAAATGCAATTCAATGGCAATAGGAGACTGAATATTTGCAGTCCAAAAAATTATGATTTTTATTTTTTTATATACTGTTACAAGAATTATGATTGGTTCCACTAATTGGCTAGTTGGGCCTGGAAAACACCCTGGCAGGCAGGTGGAAAGATGGAATGAGCAAACTGAGGAATCACAAGCGATCAATTTGGAATTTTAAAGATTAACAATACTTTTACAACAACTAGGATTGGTGGCACTAATTGGCTAGTTTGTGCCTGGCACACAGGCTGCCAGGCAGGAGGAAACTGCAATTCAATGGCACTAGTAGACTGAATATTTGCAGTCCAAAAAATTATGATTTTTAATTTTTTTGATACTGTTACAAGAATTATGATTGGTGCCACTAATTGGCTAGTTGGGCCTGGCACACAGGCTGGCAGATATGAGTCGTGGATGGTAGGTAGGGCAGCAATTTAACACAGTATGCTGTGTAAGTGACAAAAACACAGGCCTGATAGAAAATTAAGTTAGATTACACTAGCAAAATATTTTAAAATTTTAGATTTTAATATTAAAATTATGTTAAGAAGTGCAATGCACATATGAGTGGTCGCACTGGCTTGCTGCTACGTAGGGCAGCAATTAACAACAGTATGCTGTGTAAGTCAGATAGACAGTTAGACACAGGCCTGATAGAAAATAAAATTAGATTACACTAGCATAATGATTTAAAGACTTTTTTTGGGGAATTTAAAGAAAAAGGTTAAGCACATACATATGAGTCGTGGCTGATAGCCTTGGAAGGGCAGCTATTAAAAACAGTAGGCTCTGTAAGTCAGATACACACACGCCTGATAGAAAATACTATTAGATTACACTAGAAAAATGATTTAAATTATTTTTTGAGGGGGGAAATTAAAAAAGTTTAAACACATATGAGTCGTGGCTCATAGACTAGGGAGGGCAGCAAGTAAACACAGTAGGCTCTGTATGTCAGCAAAACACACAGGCCTGATAGAAAATTATATTAGATTACACTATCAAACAAATTTAAACTTTTTTTTTTATATATTTAAATTAAGGTGAAGAAGGTATGAGTGGTGGCTGCCTGGCACAGACCAATTAACCAAAAGACTGAAAAAAATGAGGTATATTAATGCTGAGTGAGCCTGACAGACACAGGCCTGATAGAAAATGTAATTAGATTACACTAGAAAAATGATTTAAATAAAAAAAATTAAATTTAAAATAATGTTATAAACGGATATTAACACTGGTGGCTGGCACAGAGCAATGAACCAGAGTATATGCTGTGTGACACAGGCCTGATAGAAAATGAAAAAAAATTACACTAGCAAAATAATTACAATTTTTGGTTAGTTAAATTTAAACTAATGTTGTTAGGGAGATATCAGTGGTGGCAGTAATCACAGCATATGCTGTGAGCCTTAAACACACAGGCTGAAAGCCAGGCAAATGCTAATAAAAAAAATACGAAAAAAAAAAGGCACGAAATATAGCCCTAAAAAGGGCTTTTTGGAGTGCTGTCCTTGCAGCAGAGATGAGTGGAGTCCTTCTGGACTGTAATGGACACTAAATACACTAGCCTAGCTATGTTTTTCCTATTAATGTCAGGAGCAAAAACACAACACGTCCTCTCATTAAGAAAGCAAGGTCGTTATGAGTCTAAAATGGCGGATTCCGAGTAGCTGGGAGGGTCTGTGAGGGAGTGTCTGATGTTGATTGGCTCTAATGTGTCAGACGGCTGTGACATACAGGGTCAAAGTTTCCTCAATGATGACACATAGGGGCGGATCAAACATCGCCATGTGTTCGCCCGCAAACGCGAACGCGAACAAGCTATGTTCGCTGTGAACCGTTCGCGGGCGAACAGTTCGGGACATCACTACTAAGCAGCTACAGCTGCTTTCGAGCCCTTGCAGGGCAGGCTTCTTTAAATATCTGCCACATCTGAGTTGTCAGAGAGAAAGCACTCTGAACTTGCTCTCTCGGGTGATTGAAAGGCCCTTCTTGCAAATGAGCGTGCAATGGTGCATACAGGCAGCGGGATGAAAAGTGTATGTTGCCTGTATGCCTCAAAGCCATACTGACAAGCTCTCAAATTGAGAACCTTGTCCCTATGGGTGTGCAGGCACTGGAATTGCTATTCAGAAAACCCACAGAAGTGTCTCAGCAGTACAAATCGGTAGCAAATGATAGTACAAACATTCTCCATCAATGCAGGAAATTGCGAGGAAGTGGCACAAGTAAAAAAATACATCTATATTTGTATTCTTCATCTGAATACCCAGCAGCAACAATTACATATACTTTAACTGTAGCCTTGAAAGGAAGAGTTTTGTTCTCTCTATTTTACGTATGTTTTCCCGCAAACATGATAAAATGTCACATTAGAAAGTGTTATATGGGTTCCATGAAAAGATTCAAGCTCACACAAATATACAATAAAATGAACCCATGTCCTGGCACATTAAAGTAAAGGATGTTTAATAAGAAAGCCTGATTTGTGATTAATATTTCTACCTTACAAAATATATTCTAGCAAGAAAAAACAAATATATTTATATATACCTTCCAACAGGCCCAGATATTGAGGGACTGTTACAGGTTGGGAGGTTCCCATAAGGACAAATGCACCAGTTTCTAAAGACTACCCTGTCTCTACCCTGTCTCCATCCTTAACATTTGCCAGATATTGACCAACTCTGCCCATAACATACTTGGCCCTTTTCCACAGCACACACTTGTCCCTTCTATCCCAGCTCTGCCCACAAAATAATGGGGGCTCACCACACACAAGACCCTCTCACCTTGTTGTCTCAGAAAGCATCTAGGAAAGGTTGGGATATATGGTATATATCAGATATTTTTGAATTACCTCACATACACCTAGATTACAAGTTTTGCGCTATAGAGGGTGCGAAACAAATGCAATAAAAGTTGCGTTATTTCACCCTCCATAGTGCTGCCATTACAAGTTTCTTAAAAGCCACCTTGTGCGTGCGATATGGTGGCAATAAGCTCCATACCGCACAAAAGCCAAGGGCTGAGAATACGTACTTGTGCACGCTTTCCCCATAGACATCAATGGGGAGAGAGTGTCAGAAAACAAACAAACACCTGAAGTGAGTAATGGCGATCGCCATAACGCAACCCCATTTATGTCTATGGGGAAAAAAGTTACGTTTAAATCTAACACCCTAACATAAACCTCAAGTCTAAACACCCCTAATCTGCCGCCCCCGACATCGCCAACACCTAAATAAAGTTATTAACCCCTAATCTGCCGCTCCCGACATTACCGCCACTAATAAAAGTTAATAACCACTATTCCGCAGCTCCCCGACATCACCACCACTATAGTAAAGCTATTAACCCCTATTCTGCCACTCCCCAACATCGCCCCGACTATAAGAAAGCTATTAACCCCTATTCCTCCACTCCCTGACATCGCCGCCACTAATAAAAATTGATAAAACCCCTAAACTTCTGGCCTCCCACATCACGGCCACTAAATAAACCTATTAATCCTTAAACCACCATCCCCCACATTGCAAAAAACTAAATTAAACTATTACCCCTAAACCTAACAACCCCCTAACTTTAAATTAAAATTACAATATCCCTATCTTAAAATAAATAAAAACTTACCTGTGAAATTAAAAAAAACTAAGTTTAAACTAACAATTAACCTAACATAACTATTATACTAAAATTAAAATAACTACCAATTAAATAAACTAAATTACACATAAAAAAATCTAACACTACTAAAAAAAATGAAGTCTAAAATTACAAAAAATAAAAAATACTAAATTACGAAAAAAAACAAAAACTAAATTACAAAAAATAACAAACGAAATTATCCAAAATAAAAACAATTACACCTAATCTAATAGCCCTATAAAAATAAAAAAGCCCCCCAAAATAAAAACACCCCCAGCTTACAATAAACTACCAATAGCCCTTAAAAGGGCCTTTTGTATCGCATTACCCTAAATAAATCAGCTCTTTTACCTGAAAAAAAATACAAAGACCCCCCAACAGTAAAGCCCACCACCCAACTAACCCCCCAAAATAAAAAACCTAACTCTAATAAAAATGTAAGCTACCCATTGCCCTGAAAAGGTCATTTGTATGGGCATTGCCCTTAAAAGGGCATTTAGCTCTTTTACAAAAAGCCCAAACCCTAATCTAAAAAGAAAAACACCCAAAAAGATTTTAAAAAAACTAACACTAAACCCTGAATATCCACTCACAGTTTCTGAAGTCCAGACATTCAAGCGACGAGAACTCTTCATCCAGGCGGTGTCTTCTATCTTCATTCCGGTGGCGTCTTTAATCTTCATCCCGGCGGCGCGGAGAAGGTCCATCCTTGAAGACATCCGGCGCAGATCATCCTCTTCATACAGTCACCGCCGTACACTTAATCTTCAATGCAAAGGGAACTTCGCAAGCCGTGCCGGATATCTTCAAGGATGGACCTGCTTCGCCGGGATGAAGATAAAAGATACCACCTGGATGAAGATAGAAGATGCCACCTGGATGGATGAAGACCTCACTGCCTGGATGAAGACTTCTTGCCACCTGGATGTCCAGACTTCAGAAACTGTGAGTGGATCTTCAGGGGTTAGTGTTAGGTTTTTTTTTAAATCTTTTTGGGTGTTTTTTTTTTTAGATTAGGGTTTGGGCTTTATGTAATAGAGCTGAATGCCCTTTTAAGGGCAATGCCCATACAAATGCCCTTTTCAGACCAATGGGTTGCTTAGGTTTTTGTTAGAGTTAGGTTTTTTATTTTTTGGGGGGGGGGGGTTGGTTGGGTGATAGGTTTTACTGTTGGGGGGTCTTTGTATTTTTTTCAGTTAAAAGAGCTGATTTC
The DNA here is from genome assembly GCF_027579735.1 of Bombina bombina. Lineage (NCBI taxonomy): Eukaryota > Metazoa > Chordata > Amphibia > Anura > Bombinatoridae > Bombina > Bombina bombina. The sequence goes on from NC_069503.1 coordinate 463,043,469, forward strand.
TTTAGGGCAATGCCCTACAAAAGGCAAAGGCCCTTTTAAGGGCTATTGGTAGTTTATTGTAGGCTAGGGGGTGTTTTTATTTGGGGGGGCTTTTATATTTGTATTGGGCTATTAGATTAGGTGTAATTGTTTTTATTTTGGATAATTTTGTTTGTTATTTTCTGTAATTTAGTGTTTGTTATTTTTCGTAATTTAGTATTTTTTATTTTTTGTAATTTTAGACTTCATTTTTTTTAGTAGTGTTAATTTTTTTTATGTGTAATTTAGTTTATTTAATTGGTAGTAATTTTAATTTTAGTATAATAGTTATGTTAGGTTAATTGTTAGTTTAGACTTAGGTTTTTTAATTTCACAGGTAAGTTTTTATTTATTTAAAGGTAGGGATATTGTAATTTTAATATAACGTTAGGGGGCTGTTAGGTTTAGGGATTAATAGTTTAATTTAGTTTTTTGCAATGTGGGGGGCTGGTGGTTTAGGGGTTAATAGGTAGTTTATGTGTGTTAGGGTACTTTGTAACAGTTTAGTTATGAGTTTTGTGAAAAAAAATTGTGGCGCAAAACTCATAACTACTGGTCTCAGATAGCGGAATGGATTGTGTCGGTATAGGCTGGAATGCAAACATTTTAGCATCACTTTTTTTTGAGTGCAGGATTGACGTTGCATTACAGGCTACAATGCTTGCGATACAGCTATACCAACAAGACTTTTAATGGCTGTGTAACTGTTTTTACGCTGAAATGGCCATTTTTTCAGCATTAAAACCATAACGCAAAACTCGTAATCTAGCCGTTTATTAATGAACAACAGCTCTGCTATATAATTAACCTACCTCTTTACTGCCCTTCCTATGAAATAATATATAAACAAAAGAAACTAATTATCCATTAACCCAAATTGGAAGTAAGATATCTCTAACGTCTCTATGAAATAGATTGTTAGTGACCAGTCGCTCCCAAGCTAAGACTTTGTTGTGCTTTACTCATGACATTAAACTAAGACGGCACTAAAAAATTCCAAGGAAACAACATTAATTCAAAGCAAAATGCTTACAGAGATTCAATGTTAACATTTAATTTTTATTAAATGATGCTGTAATCTCTCCACGACCCTTATTTTCCATGTGTCCTAAGGGCTCCAATTTATTTCCCATGCTTTCTGCACCAGCAAATTTTCCTCTGCAACATTAAGAAGTTCATGGTAGCTTATACAGGGCTAGTTACAAGTAGAGCGCAATTTTAATGTGTGCCCATAAACTGGTTAATTTGCCCGTTTACAGGCGCACATTAAATAACTAGCCATTACAAGTGGCTGGTTAATGTTACTGAGAGCTTGCGATAGCACTTTGCGTTCAAATTCATTAACCAGAGATCGGATAGCGGGTTAATAAAAAATGTCCCCCAATTGCCTCCCAAAAAAGTGTATACTTCCTTAATAAAAAAATTAGCATCTTTATTTTTTTTTAAAAATAACTGCACAAAGCAGTTATAAGTGGTTAAAGTGAGGGGATGTTGGGTGTTAGAAAAAAAAACCAGCACTGTAAAGTGCCTTTACATTGCGGTCTATAGGGACTGTGTTTAAAATTAAAATATATGTGTATATACTTATATAAAGGATGAAAAGAAGAGTGCTGTATCTCTATATGATAGAGTCAATTAAATGCCCACTTATGCGGTGCAAATTGTGACTGGCTTCATGAAATAAGATCCCCAAACAATAATTTTCAAAGGCTCACCTTCCTCTCACCGGTTCAGGACTTACAGGCGTATATAAAGCATGTTGCGGCAAACTCGGCCCAGCCGAGCCCACTCACAAATCAGCTACCTCAAAGGCTCTTTCGATCTGTTTGGAGTGCGTTGTCTACCGTCCCTGCCAATGCATCAATGCACCCACATCCAACGATTCTGGATATGTCACTACCAATGTGACAGAGAAATCACATGAGGCCTGGGGTCCAATGGGAAGCAAACTGACTGTCCCTCAACATGGACGGATCCTCTGGAGTAATAACAATGAAGAAAGGAAAAAGAATGCGGTCCATCCGGTATAAAACGAAAAATACTTTATTCGGATATCTTAAAAGAGCAGAGCCCATGGAGCAATTCAAAGGGGCAGGGCCGCCACTAGACATGTGCAATTTTTGACCAAGTGACTAAAACGTATATGCACTTTATTCTTAAGTGTAGTCAAACTTGGAAATGTTGTAAAGGTAGTAACAAACAAACACAGAACTCACACATAAGTATTCACATATAGACACTCTAGCAGACACGCAATGAAACACACAAACACACTTAGACACAGACACCCAAACAGACACTCAGCACTTGTTTACATTGACCTGACAATTAATGAGGTAGACTACAGTTTTGTCAAAAAAGGAGATTTACAGAACAAAATATGGAATTCTGATTATCTTTTTGTCAAGGAAGATGCTAACTAAATGATGACAACAGCATGCAGGAAGGGCCCTGAACTACCTAAACAATAATTTAAAAGATAAATGGTGGATTGGTGACTTCCGGAAAGGTCTCATTTAGTCTCAAAGTCTGTAGAAAAATGTGAATAATCAGTAGTAAGGTCAAAATGTACTAAAAAGGAACAGACTATGGACACACACACACAAACTCAAACTTGCACATACACCCAAGGAAACACCGACAGAGACAGCCTCAGAAAACACACAAAGACATACACACACACACACACACACACACAGACACCCACAGAAAACACACAAAGACATACACACACACAGAGAGACAACCACATAAAACACACAAAGACATACATACACACACCCTCACTGAGACATCCACAGAAAACACACAAAGACATACATACACACACTCTCACAGAGACACCCACAGAAAATGCACAGACATACACACACCCTCACAGAGACAGCCACAGAAAACACACAGATATACGCACACACCTTCACAGAGACATCCACAGAAAACACTGACATACATACATACACACACCCACCCTCACAGAGACATACACAGAAAGCACACAAAGACATACACACCCACCCTCACAGAGGCATCCAGAGGAAATACACAAAGACATACATACATACACACTCACAGAGGCACCCATATAAAAAGCACAAAGATATACACACACACCCTCACAGACATCCACAGAAAATGCACAAAGACATACACACCCACCCTCACAGAGAGACCCACAGAAAAAAATACATACACACTCATAGAGACACAAACAAAAGCACAAAGACATAAACACAGACACCCACAGAAACACTCACAGGAAGTAAAATTTCTGCATATTGCATCCCCTAAATCAATAGTGTGTGACATGCATGATAAAAAAAATTGCAGAAATGAAGAGATCACTTTTTAAAGAATCATATTTGTTAATGTGCAAACAAAAATAATTCTGTGAATTCAAAATTGTACATTAATGATCTGGTTAGATGAAGAAAGTACTTTTGAAAGGTTGACATATGTTTGTTTGTTTTCCCCATTTTCCCCAACCAAGAGCACCACTTCAAATATGGTGTACAAATGTACCATCTGTCAGCTGTACTTATGGATTTTGAAAATGCTGTACTCTATATGGTCTTGATGGAACCACACGCTGTGTTACTCAGTCTCATACCATTATATCTGGTTAAATGCAGGATTTAGACTTGTTTGCATGTGTTTCAAAATTAAGTCAGCTGTAGTGTAAACTGAACAGTGTTAAGTTAACCTGTCTCATTTCAAACACATCTGGAAAGTCCTTGCAGGACAAAGGGGCAGTAAACTGGAATTTAATTAAAATATATACATTAATTAAAAAAAAAACTATCTGCCAAAAGGGCACCTACCATTTGTGTATTGAGGAGGAAACATTTCTGCATGGCTTTATATATAGAATTTCTACAGCATTGTCAAATAATCATAAATACACTGCTGCAGATTGCTAAAAAAAAATGTGTTTTTATGGACCCCCTGGCCCCACCATACAACTACTACCACACTGAAGTTACAATCAGAAATTGCACAAAGAAATAAAAAACATTTACTAAGTAAATGCAAATGAAAGTGATCTGCCGTCTGACTCAGGCACACACTGTACAAACTGAAGTGCCAAGTCTGTCTCACACTGTGCATAGTGGTTTAGTGCACACTCAGAGCTTTACTCCTTGTATTAACATTTCCCATGCTCAATAGCACTCTGCTGTAGTACATTCTGGTGGCTGCCAACATTTTTTTTTTTTTGTATTTTAAATAATAGTTGTTCTTGCCTCATGGGGCCCCCTGGCCCATTGGGCCCCTGAGAGGAGTCACCCCCTGATGGCGGCCCTGCAAAGGGGTGTGGTGTGTCAGATAGCATATCTGACACACAACACTCCTTTGAATTGCTCCATGGTCTCTGCTCTTTTAAGATATCCAAATAAAGTATTTTTCGTTTTATACCGGACGGACCGCATTCTTTTTTCTTTCTACATTGTATATACTTATATACACATATATTCATGTGTTAATATGTGTATATACACATATCAACACATAAATATATGTGTATATATTCAATAACATATATTTTAAATATGCGGCACATTGCTGCATAACTTTCCACCTTTGCTGTGCTAGGTTCTGTGCCGTGTCTGTCAGCATCAGAACGAGGCTCCCATTAGAGCCTATAGAATCGGGTTATTGTGAACACAACACTTCCTTACATTGTGCTTTACTTGTAATAACAGCGCACATTTGCATGATCTGGTATTACTGAGTGGAGCGCAAATATCGAGCTTGCGGTGCCGCAATTTTGTGCTCCACTCATAATCTGGCCCATAAAGTTAACCACTTAGAAAAGAGGGACACGGATAGGTAGCGGTAGCACTTGGTGGTCAAGGGCATATATAGGTCCAATAGAGCCTTATTAGATGCCAGGGATCTGATCTTCATTTAGAACCTGGGAATAAGATATTTTTGGGGTGATTAAGAGGTTAATAGCTTTGGTGTGCATGTGGCTGTCTGGAAGAGGTTCATATTACTGCTTTCTATGTATTTGTCATAATAGTTGAAAAAATGACATGCTCAATTTTGTTAGAGCATTTAATTTTAAAACTATCACCTCTACCCCATCCCACAAGTATTTTAACATGGGGCTAGCCCACCAAATGTGAGTCTGCTAGCCAGCTGCACCACAGCCCCTCCAGTAAAGTTTAGAGGGTGTTGGGAAAATCTTGTGAAGCTTGACCGGGACCATATATCATCGAATAAGGAGCTTTAAGTAGAGCTCTTATAACGTTGCACAGCGGATAGCACCTTTGGTGTAGCCAATAGCTGCCCTCCAATCAGCATCATCAAATTCCCTTCTCCACTCTTTCTTCCATTCCTTGGCCTGTCGTGATTTGAAAAAAGTTGGTGAGTCAAGCATGGTTTGGTAGTGAAAGGATAAGAGTTTAGAGGGATGAGAACTAGCTAGCCATCTTTGTTTCCAAAGTGTCAGCAACCATAGGTCTCATACAGGGAACCCCCAAGAGATTACAAAAGACAACAGCCTAAGACACTCAAAATCATCTTATGAGGAAGCATACATTTCTCTACTGCCTGCGAAACTGTCCTGAGCTTCCCCATACAATAAAGATTCCTAATGTGGACTAGTCCATTGTTTTCCCACCCCTTTGGGTGGGAATCAGGTAAGCAATATAATAAGGCCTGAATTGGATGTATAGGGGAGGGGTGAGGAGCAACTAGTCTTTCATGACTGAGGAGTTTACAGAGAAGCCGAGGTCACATGGCTCTGCAGAGTGTAGCGCTGGGTGGAGAGTAGCAGACCTGATCGCTGGGTGGAGATAAAAGGGGTTATTAATGGGGGGGAGTGTACCAATGGAAGGGCCCTCCGCCAGCAGGATCTCCCAGCTAGAAGTAATATTAGAAAAAAAAAGAATGGTCTAAAGCGTGAAGCCAAATGGGGCACATTCAAAAAAAGAGAAGGGAAAAAAAAAAGGGAGGAGGTATGTAAGTATGAATATGTCATGAAGCATTTTAACCTCTAAGCCCCCACAACAAGTAACAATACACAAACAGATATAGCAGTGTATACATATAAAAATGCTTCTTCAAGAATAAAATGTTACAGCCTGGAAGGGTGAGGACGTTGAGAGGTGAGAGTGTCTGGGGGCTGGGAGAGTGAGGCGGTTGAGGGGTGATGGTTAAGGGATGAGTAGGGTTGGCAACTTTTATTAAAAAAATAAGGGGGATGTAGGACTCAACAACATTTCACCCAGAAAAATCAACAAACTATACAGTAATTGCTGAAAAATACACTGTATACAATCATTTTTAACCAGTAATTTAAAGCTATTTTGCCGCCATTTTGGAACTTAGTTTTTCCTTTTATATGTGTCTTCTGCTGAGGATAATTAGGGATAGATATACAACCGGCAATAAAGGGGGAACTTCCGGGTAGCAGCCATTTGCAGTCGCAATATCTGGTGCTGCGTCAATTTACAAAACTATTTACCTGCAATCGGTGTCATATGAGACCATCTAATAATAGACCTTAGATAACCTGTTTTGCGGCATGATCCTGAGTGGATTGAGCCCTGTATTATGGATCTCAGCAGCCCTCATATTCCGGAACTATCATCTGAGGCTGAGGCCTCAACACTTACCCCCCGGCAGGAGCCTCCAGGTCCTTGCTGTATCGCAGCATCGATTATATGCTGCTCTTTGCTGAGGAAGATTTCTACACATTTTCCTATCCTCGATGGCATGTACGGAGCAAGTATCAGAGGAGAAAGCGCTTGCACTCCTGGAGGAGCATTTCAATGTATTGAATACTTGGCTGGATTGCTGAATTGAAAAATTCCTCATCTCTCCTGTTATCAAACATGGAGACCCGACTCCTTCTCCACATAGCCAAGCCATAACTCCTGAGAGCAATACACGAGTGGGTGTCGTGCCAGCTAACACTACTTCTTACCTCTGGTGCCCCTCACCACGGATAGCGATTAGGCCTCTATATACTTCAGAGCCCGAGAGTGTAACAGAAGAGCGTGAATACCCTTCTTTTGCAGACTCTGAACAGAATAACAGCTCCTGGAGGTCTCTATGAGATTCGGAGGAGGGAGACTGACTCCTCTGAGTCCTGGCTACACGCACTTCTTCGGATGGATGCCCTACAAACTTCTCCAGGGATTTTGCCGGCTGGATGGGCTATACAGGTGCTGGTGCGGTCATACAAAGTTGGTGTCGGCTGAAAATTAGGCCCGATACTGGTGGAGTGAGAGGCTCTTCACTGTGACATCTTGTGACTATCTTATAGTACTATACCTAACAACCGGTAACTTTTGTGACGGCTACAGTGTCTGATGACTGAGTTTGGGCCTTGCTCCTACCAATTTTTTTTGATGCTCATCTATGTTTTTTCGTATTTGCATATGTGGGGCCTATTGAGTCACTATCTGTAATGACAAACTATTATCCATGCTTTCTCCAACTTATGTTATATATATACAGTTGAGCTTCTCATACCTATAATCATATTATTGCACCCAGTATGCATATATTATTATTGTTGCCTAATCATTTCACTCTAATAGGCTATTAAGTTAGTTATTCAAATAGGCAATCCTTATTATAATTTATTTATTTATTTATTTATTTATAAAATATTTTACCAGGAAGGATATATTGAGATTTCTCTCGTTTTCAAGTATGTCCTGGGATAATCACAGACTCCATTCATTGCCATGGAGTTATATTTCCTCTAGTTGGTAAGTTGGAGCATATTGTTTGTATTCTGGTTTAATAGTGAGAGCTTAATAGTTTATATAATAGGTGTATGTTTCCACCAAACCGATAATTCAATATTAAACATATGAGAGTGCTTTTTTTTTTTATTCGCTCTGTCAGCGGCCGAGATAGAGTGATCTGTTGAGACTCTTTATATTTTTTTAGAAGGTAGTGGAAACTATATTCATAAGTATGCTTCCCTCCCTTATAGTGATGCAGAATACTACAGATATATCACCTTTTTAAATTTCTAGGAGGTCCAAAAATAGAATATGCAAGCTAAGTAGTGTATTTCTTATTGAGCTGCTGTTTTATAATATTTAAGGATCCAAAAGTGGTCCTATAAATACTCTTCCCTTCTAATCCCCCTTTTTCCAGGGAACTTTGGTATCGGGTAGTCCAAAAGAGACTGCTGTTTTTCATTTGGGGTCATGCTGCTGTAATGTATGTTACTCTATAAGGAGGAAAGATTTATTTGCAATCTAAAATGTTAAGCTGTTCATATATCATCTAGGGTTTCTACATTAACCTGTTGATGGGGTTGATAACACAAAGTAGGTATTTCCCATTTCACTGTCTACAGCTACTAGACCACTATGGTCCTTTTATTTAGCACTGACCTTCACTAGGGTCCTAAGTGGACAATTTAATATTCTATTTCCTAGAATATATATAGTATAAATATTCCCATAGACGACACATCATAATGCTGTAATCCTACAGCGGTCTTAGAAATATTCCCATTCCATAATTCCCTTTTTCTAGTGAAATAACGTTATTTGGGAATGTGTATTTGTGGTATTAACATTAAGTATACAGGGGAAATATCATATTCGTGCAATTTCAACACATCTTTTTATACATAGAATTGTATTAATACGTTGGGTCCCAGGGGGGCCCTAATTATATATGCCCCAACATTTACCCCTTATTGATATGCAATATCCGTGGTTCAAGAGTGGCCACTAATTTTTTAGTTGGGGTACGCTTCACTTATATTTTTATATAGGTTAGGTGGTTCCTTAATGCAACATGTGAATTATTGATAAATAAGGAAAAACGAGGTTCTAGGCGGATCTGGTTTATTTCGTTTTGCGTATTTTTATATTGCAGTCATTATGTTGAGCTTAGTTTCTATATCTTTGACTTGTTTCTGCAAGATATACTGTACCTGTGTCTTCTATATATAGCTGCTGGATATTATTGTGATAATTGCAGAATTCATTGTGTCCGCAGTTTGTGTATCCATACCCATTGTCTCTACACAGGCTCTGTAACTCGCATTAATGTTAACTGACAATTCGTACCGTTTGTACTTTTCTTTTTGTTAACCTCAATAAAAAGTATTAAAAAAAAAACAGGCAATAAAAGTGTGCAAACAAATATTAATATTTCATATTATAATGTTCTTCACATAGCAGAATATGTTCTATTTATTCATAAATACATATTTCTATATATAGCTGATGTTATTTTAGAAAAATATATATCTACAGTCAAGAAGAAAGTACAGCCTCTTTGAATTCTATGTATTTACGTATCAGGACATAATAACAATCATCTGGTCCTTACCTCTCAATCTCCAGTCCATACTACCCCAGCAATCATACACTCTCTAATCTCCACCTCCTCACTCTACCATCCCACAGACACTATCACCTCTCAACATCCTCACTTTCCCAACCCTCAGACACTCTCACCTCTAAACCTTTTTACTCTCTTAGCCCCCAACAATCTCATTTCTATACATCCTCACTCTCCCAACCCTTAGACACTCTCACCTCACAACCTCTTTACATTCCCACCCTAAATGTAGCCACCAATCAGCAAGTGCTACCCAGGTTCTGAACCAAAAATGGTCCGGCTCCTAACTTAAAATTTCTACTTTTTCAAATAAAGATAGCCACATGGCCTAGTACTGTATAACTTTGTGAGAGATAGTATATAAAAAAGTATGCACTCATTAAGCCTACTAAGCCTTATGAAACAGCCACCAGTTGGCTGAGAAATGCGTTGCTTGTTTTTATGTTTTAATCAAGTAAGTTATACACTTACCTCTTGCCGCTATACCATTCATTCCATCTAACACCATATTTTATGGTGCATTACTCTTTGGGATATCGTATCCTGACCCAGTGGAGATCGAGTTACACCAGATATTAGTCTGCTGGGTAACTGTTTGACCCCAGCCTGCTCTATTTGCACCAAGAAGTGTGCTTCACCAAATGTGAGTGCATACTTTTTCATATACTATCTCTCACAAAGTTATACAGTACTAGGCCATGTGGTACTTATGTTTTCTTGTTATTCCTACATATGACTGATCCTGGATCTTGACCTTGATCCATCTACAGACAGCTGCCTGGACCTGGATTTACCATACACACTTGGGTTTAACAACCATACCTTTTTTTTGCCATATGAGATTTTGCTTCTCTTGGTATAATTACTGACGTGTTTATTGTATTTTGTATTTTATCTGATTATTTACCACACAGGTTATTTACTTTTGCTTAAATATTTTATAGCAATTACTTATTATTTTTATATTGTTTGACCTTGGGTGCCCCCTATATCTTTGTATATTAAAATTTCATGCTCTATCTGAATCATGAAAGAAAAAATATGGGTTTAGTATCCCTTTAAGAATGTAATGCATCCGTCAAGAAATAAATGTGGCTTATAGAGACATCTGCCAAAATATGAATAGTGAAGTTCTGTTATGCTTCAGATTATTTTTCAATACCAAAACAATTAAAAAATATATTTTGTAAGAAAAATAAACTGAACATTATTAGGATCCCACAAATTAAAGGGACAGTCAACACCAGAATGTTTGTTGTTTAAAAAGAAAGATAATCCCTTTATTACCCATTCCCCAGATTTGCATAACCAACACATTTATAATAATTCATGTTTTACCTCTGTAATTACCTTGTATCTAAGCATCTGCAGACTGCACCCTTATTTCAGTTCTTTTGAAAGACTTGCATTTTAGCCAATCAGTGCTCACTTCTAGGTCACTTCACGTGCATGAGCTTAATGTTATCTATATTACAAACACATGAACTAATGCCCTCTATTGGTCAAAATGCATTCAGATTAGAGGCAGTCTTCAAGGTCTAAGAAATTAGCATATGAACCTCCTAGGTTTAGCTTTCAACTAAGAATACCAAGAGAACAAAGCAAAATTGGTGATAAAAGTAAATTGGGAAGTTGTTTAAAATTACATGCTCTATTTAAATCATGAAAGTTTTTTTTAGACTTGACTGTCCCTTTAAAATCATCTGAATATGTATTCCCAAGCGATCAATGTTTCAGGATCCATATTTTCCAACTCTAAAGCTTCTAATAAAATGTGTTCTAAATAATTTGTTCAGAAACATGCTACCCAATAATTGCAAAACAGAAGGTTCCTACCTTTTATTATACTGCAGAAATTACAGAGGGGGAATGCAAGGTTGATTAGATAGGCTTCACTGATCATTAGAATACATTCCCCATTGTCTAGAGATATCCATTATGTTAAGCAGTCACTAAAAATACATAGTTTCAAGTCATTGCTTAAATGTAAAGCATTTCTTCCTATCAATTATATATACAGTACTGTATTGCATTGAGCGAGAACTAACAAAAGGCAGAGTAAAAGAATAAAAAAGAAAAACATGACTCATTAAAATGATCTTTAATGTTTTCTTTTGCTAATTAATGAAAACAAACTTCAATAAATATAAATTGATAATATATAGATAGACAGATAGATAGATAGATAGATAGATAGATAGATAGATAGATAGATAGATAAATAGATAGATAGATCGATAGATAGATAGATAAATATATAGATAGATCGATAGATAGATAGACAGATAGATAGATAGATAGATAGATAGATAGATAAATAGATAGATAAATAGATAGATCGATAGATAGATAGATAGATAGATAGATATAGGCATGTACAGTATTCTAATTAATTGACAATAGCGGTTCACTAAAACAGTGTTAAGTTTTCATTCAAATGCATAAAACCTAAACTTGTGTGGATTTATGCGATCAGTTGTACGTACAATATCCAAGGTAAAGATGTTTTTAGTTAAGCAAGCGCCTTCTGTCCTTTTATTGCTAAAATGATATAATCATTGTATTGCCTTACTGCTATTGCACATTGTTATCTAGTATTAAAGGGATATGACACACAGAGATTGTCATTTGTGATTCAGACAGAGCATACCATTTTAAAAAAAAGTTTCCAATTTACTTTTATGACATTTGCTTCGTTCCCATTATATTCTGTGTTAAAGAGATACCTAGGTAGGCATCTGGAGCACTGTGTGGCAGGAAATAGTGCTGTCCTTTAGTGGTCTTTCAAATGGATAACATCCATGCAAAACTGCTGCCAAATAGTGTTCCAGAAATGGGCTGGCTCCTAAGCTTACATCTCTACTTTTCAACAAAACCAAGAGATTGAAGAGAAATTGATCAATTACAAAGTCGTTTAAAATCTCAAGCGCTATCTGAATCATGAAAGAAAAAGTTTGGGTTTCATATCCCTTTAATATTGTGCCACTGAGCTATAGATACAATATCATGTTTCTCATCACTGCATCATATCCTGCATAAACATATGGCCTAATCTGTATTAAAAATAAACATACAGTTCTATTAAAGGGACATGAAACCCAAATTTTTTCTTTCATTAATCAGATAGAGAATACAATTTTAAACAACTTTCAAATTTACTTCTATTATCTAATTTGTATCATTCTCTTGTTATGCTTTGTTGAAGGAGCAGCAATGCACAACAGGGGCGCAATCCGATATATATACGGTGTAGTTTTCGGCGCAAGCGAGGGAACCCGCGCAGCCTGTAATTTCACCTCGCACGTTGGGGTATTACATATACTGCGCCGTTAGATGCTAAACTGGCGTAAGTAGGACAAACTGGCGATCTTCCGAAAAGTGCGCAAATACACATTTTAGTGACTTACGCCTGTATTTTGTCCACGTAAAGTCTCAATAAAGAGTAGTTTTATGCAAATTAGGCTAACACTCGTAAAAATCAACCGCGACTCCATCTAAAAATTTGCCACATAATTACGCTATTCAAAATTCATATATAAACCCATGTGCAGCCGCCATTTTCTTCAGTGTGTTTGGAGGGTTCGTTGAGCTACAGCACACTACAGTGGAGTGGAGGATTAGTCAGAGTAGAGAGAGAGGCGCAAACAGAGGAGTTAGTTAGGTCGCATTGTTGGTTGGTTAAGCTTGTACACTTACACATATTTTTACATATTGCACACATATTGCATACATACATATACAAAATACACAATACTTTTTTTTCTAACACCTCACATTTTATTTCAATTTTACAGTGTGATATGCTGAGTGTTTGGTTGTGATTGTGTGTGATTGAACTGGGAGTGAGTGTGAGTGTGTGAGTGTGTGTAGTGTGAGGATGGCAGGGAGAGGTAGGGCGGAGGGGAGGAGGGGAGAGGAGTGGCAGAGAGATTAGTATTGTAGAGGACAGGAGGAACAGTGGGGTCCCCGTCAGGGAGTAAGTGGAGTGGGGAGAGGGAGAGCTAGAAGGAATGATGGGAGAGGAGATGCCCGAGAGCCCCAGAGACCAGACGCATCCAGAAGAGGGACAGAGGGTGCACATGGGGACAGAAGGGGGGAGGATCCCTGAGTATCACAGCAGTCCGTGGACTGTCAGGGGCTCGTGACTCAGGGCAGGGCTGCAACAACATCACATCATGGTGGTGAGTAACATCCCACACACCAGTATTATATGTATTTGAGATATAACATCCTTTAATGTCACACATTCATGTATACACAAGTACGCAAGTATATGTCCACAATGTGATAAAGTACCTACAAGCTCAATCCATTTGATTATGTTGTGGCTTCAAACTATTTCAAATACACAAATAAACCTTAAGAAAGCAATATCATAGTATACTGTCCCTTTAACCTTGAGATGCTGCTTAAATGTATGTGTTTGTTAAGGCTTCCAGGGAGTTACGTTGTTTTTTTAGTCAGTGCAAGGGTTCCTGCGCCTGCAGTTTGTGGCGAGATGAGAATGGAGTAGATTTTTTGAAATCTGCGCGTGTAAGTCCTTACGCTGTATATTGGATACCAAATTGCGCGTAGTTCTATGTTAGTATATGGGTAAAAAAAATACGGTCGAATGGTGAAATATACGCGTGTAACTTGTATGCTACGCTGTATATGTGATACCAAAATCGCGCAAAATCTGGCGTCGACGGTTTTTGCTGGTGACGCTGCATATCGGATCGGGCCCCTGGTTTCTAACTGAACATATGGGTGAGCCAATGATAATCGGTATATATATGCAGCCACCAATCAGCAGCTAGAACCTAAGTTCTTTGCTGCTCCTGCGCTTTCCTTGATAAAAAATTCAGCAAAGGATAACAAGAGAAGGAAGCAAATTAAATAAAAGAAGTAAATTGGAAAGTTGTTTAAAATTGTATTCTCTATCTGAATCAGGAAATAACATTTTTGGGTTTCATGTCCCTTTAATACTGATCTGGGGCAGCACTGCAGCGCAGATGATCTAAGCACAAGCTATGGAAAAAGTAGCAGTACTTCCATCTCCTCATCCTGCCCTTCTCCTCATCTAGGCCAGTGACCTAAAGGAAACTCTGAGAATCTGTTAAAATGGCTGCTTGACAGCATAGGTCAAAAGCATCATGTTTTTGCATCAATTAGATCTTTGCCTTAAAACAAAATCATTTGAGACATAAAATGTTCAAGGGTGGAACCCAATGATGATCCAGAATTTTTCCTGTCTACTTTTGAGAGCTAAGTTTCTTACCATAGCAAAAGACCAATAAATTCCATGATTGTCACCTCAGAGAAGTTAATTCAGAACATTATGCTTTAAGGAACAATGGTGCATAGTCCTCTGGTAAGTGCAGCTATTCTTGACCATGTTGGAGTTTCTGTGCACTAATTAAAGGGATTGTCTACACTAGAATTTTTATTGTTTTAAAAGATAGATAATCTCTTAATTACCAATTCCCCAGTTTTGCACAGCCAACATGGTTTTTACCTCAGTGATTATCTAAGCATTTTCTGACAGCCCCCTGATGACATGACTTTTTATTTATTATCTATTGACTTGCATTAAGTACTGTGCTGTGCTGAATCTTAAATAACTCCCCGGGCGTGAACTCAATGTTATAGCCCACATGAACCAGCAGTCTCCTGTTGTGAAAAGCAAATAAAAAAGCAAAGCAAATAAAAAAGCATGTGATAAGAGGCTGTCTATAGTGGCTTAGAAACAGGCAGCAATTTAGAGGTTTAAATGTTAAAAAGTATATTAATATATCAATGTTGGTTGTGCAAAGCTGTGGAATGGGTAGTAAAGGCATTGAGGCCTATTTATCAAGCCGTCAACGCAAATACACTGGAATTGCGCAGCGTAATTGTGGCAAGCTTGATTCGCCTCATTTATAAAAGCCTACAGACCGGCAAAAGTTGAAATCTGTGACGTAACATACGATCCGCCGGTCTCAGTCTGACACAGATCGATACTTACGTCATTACAGATGTTCCGAATGCAAATTCGGCACTATCTGACTACTTTTGCTAGTTATCAAACTCCTAACAGGTACGCTCGCCACTATTCCAGCCCAGCGTACCTGCTTTTCAATCCGCCGCCCTGGAGGTCGCGGATGCCATAGGAATCAATGGGAGTCTGAAAGCAGCGAAAGTTTATGTTCAATGCTGCCAGATATCCCATTGATTCCTATGGGAGAATAAAAGTTATGTTTACACCTAACACCCTAACATATACCCCGAGTCTAAACACCCCTAATCTACCACCCCCTACATCGCCACCACCTACATAATGTTATTAACCCCTATTCCGCCACTCCCGGACCCCGCCGCCATCTAAATAAATATATTAACCCCTATCCCGCCGCTCCCGGAGCCCACCGCAACTAAATAAATGTAATAACCCCTAAATCCCTGGCCTCCCACATCACTACCACTTACTAAACCTCTTAACCACTAAACCGCCAGCCCCCCCCCACATCACCATAAACTAAATTAAGCTATTAAGCCCTAAACCTAACAACCCGCTAACTGTACATTAAAATGACATCATCACTATCTTATAATAAATTTAAACTTACCTTTAGAATTAAATTAAACTATATTAAACTACTAATTAACCTACCCTAACTATTATACCAAAATTACATTAAACTATATTAAACTAATAATTAATCTACCCTAACTGTTATACTAAAATTACATTAAACTACCAATTAAATTAACTATATTACATATTTAAACACCTAACCCTTCTCAAATTATTTAAATCTACTATTAAAAATTACAAAGTTACATCAAACTAACAACTAAGTTACACTGTTAGGGGGGTATTTGTATTTTCTTTTACCAATGACGAGTCCACGGATTTCATCCTTACTTATGGGATATCGCCTCCTGGTCAGCAGGAGGAGGCAAAGAGCACCACAGCAGAGCTGTATATATAGCTCCTCCCTTCCCTCCCACCCCAGTCATTCTCTTTGCCTGTGTTAGTGTAGGAAGAGGTAAAGTGAGGTGTTAGTTTAGATTCTTCAATCAAGAGTTTATTGTTTTTAAATGGTGCCAGTGAGTACTATTTTTGTCAGGGTAGAGCATCAGGTGTTTTCAACTATGGGAACTGAGGAGATTCTATATTCTCGCTTCACTCCCCATGCTGGTGCAGCCCTGCTAATGGTCTTATCAGATATTACATAAGGCCCTATTTGTCCCCACAGATCTAGAGGAGGTAATACCAAGGGACCTCTTCTTCGTGTGGGACAGGTTCATGATGTGATCAACACTGCGTTATGTACAGTTTTTTTATTCTGGGGAGACAATGTAACTCAGAACAGACTGGACGCTAATTGCTGCAAAAGGGGTAATCAACTTGCAAAAGTGTTATTTGCCTAGCTGTTTTTTCTCTTATGCTATCTATGTGAGCAGGGTTGGTGTGTATGGGACCCGATTTCATTAACGGTCAGAAGCGGTGACTATGTGACTCGTGTCATTTTGTCTGCGTGCTGAAGCTGGGGACTGTTTGGGAGCTTTTTGCTCTGTGTTTTGCATTGTTTATTATGAGCGAGTGTGCAACTACAATTCCTTTGAGGGGACACATTGGTTATAGTGCAGTCAAGTCTGCCCGACATTGATATTTTCCATGCAGCTTCTATGGGGTTTTTGCTGATAACGCCCACGAAGGGCGGGACTTACGTTTGCGCGTTTAGCCGTGCACTTGTTTGTCAGGCTTCCGACAGTCGCAAGAGGATTTCAGTGCACCTGTGTTTCCTATGTCCGCTTGGTTTCAGCTGATACAAAGATCACAAGCAGACTTAGGCAGCAGTTCACGGAGGTCGTTGGTTGTGAGGTAGGCGCCACAGCAGAGCTGTGACTTGGTGCAGGGGTTAGTTTTCTCATAACATACAAAGGGGCTATTATAACCCTAGGGTTGAATAGGTTCTGTTATACTTGTTGCACGTTTGAAGTAAAATTTGCAGTATAATTTGCGGTTTAAATTTTAAAGGTGCAGCACATATTTTGTCATTTCTTTTTTATCTATATCACGACCAATATTGCACTTTGTTTGTCTTTTTTCATGGCTGACCTACTGGTTCTATGTGTTTAGCTGCCAATGTGGAACCCCCTCTTACATTTTTTCCCTCATGTACTGAGAGGGCTTTACAATTTAAAGAGCAAATCTTCTTTAAGACTAGTATATCTAAGGATGCTTCTCAGTTTGATGAGACTCAGGGTATGCCACAAACTTCTCCCCAAGCATCACAGCCTTTAACACCCGCTCAAGCGCCATCAACTGCGTCCACCTCATTTACTCTGCAGGATATGGCGGCAGTTATGTCATCCACTCTTACAGAGGTTTTGTCTAAGTTGCCAGTGTTGCAAGGCAAATGTAGCAGAAGAGAGAACCAGGTGGTCCAGGCGACTTCTGACTCTTTGATGGTCTTTCTCCGAAATACAATCCCAGGGCTCTGAAGTGGGAGGTAGGGAGGCTCTATCTGAAGGGGAATTGTCTGACTCAGGAAGCACATTGCCCCAGACAGATTCAGACGTAATGCCCTTCAGATTTAAGCTTGAACACCTCCGTCTGTGTTGCGGGAGGTTTTGCTGACTCTGGATGACTGTGACTCTATTGTGGTCCCACCAGAGAAATTGTGTAAGATGGACAAATATCTAGAGTTCCCTTCTTATTCTGATGTTTTTCCGGTTCCTAAGAGAATTTTGGAAATTATTACATGGGAATGGGAAAGACCGGGTATTCCGTTTTCACCTTCCCCTACCTTTAAGAAAATGTACCCTATAGCTGACACCGTTCGGGATTCTTGGCAGATGGTCCCTAAGGTGGAGGGAGTGATATCTACCCTGGCTAAGAGTACGACTATTCCTATTGAGGACAGTTGTGCTTTCAAAGACCCTATGGACAAAAAATTGAAGGGTCTTCTAAAAAAGTTATTTATTCATCAAGGGCTCCTATTACAACCGACGGCCTGCATTGTACCAGTCACAACTGCGGCTGCTTTTTAGTTTGATGCCTTAGAAGAGTCCCTTAAGACTGAGACTTCTTTAGAGGAAATTATGGATAGAATAAAGGCCCTTAAGCTGGCAATTTTTTTTGTTATGGATGCCGCTTTCCAGATCACCAAATTAGCGGTGAAGAATGCAGGATTTTCCATTTTAGCGCGCAGAGCCTTAAAATCTTGGTCTGCAGACGTATCCTCTAAATCTAAGCTTTTGGCTATTCCTTTCAAAGGGAAGACCCTGTTCGGGCCTGACTTGAAAGAGATAATTTCTGACATTACAGGAGGTAAGGGTCACCTCCTACCTCAGGATAAATCATCTAAGCAAAGGGGTAGACAGAGTAATTTTCGTTCCTTTAAAAATTTCAAGGGAGTCCCCTCTTCCTCTTCCGTTAAACAGGAAGGGAATTTTGCACAAGCCAAGTCCGTCTGGAGACCCAATCAGGCTTGGAACAAGGGTAAACAACCCAAGAAGCCCGCTGCTGCTCCCAAGACAGCATGAAGGGGCGGCCCCCGATCCCGGACCGGATCTAGTAGGGTCCAGACTTTCTCTCTTTGTCCAGGCTTGGACAAGAGATGTTCAGGATCCCTGGACACTAGAAATCGTGTTCCAAAGGTATCAGCTGGAGTTCAAAAATTCCCTCCCAAGGGGAAGGTTTCTTCTTTCACGATTGTCTGTAGATCAGATAAAAAGAGAGACGTTCTTACGTTGTGTAAAAGATCTCTCCATTATGGGAGTAATTTGTCCCGTTCCAATACAGGAAAAGGGTCAGGGGTTTTACTCAAATCTTTTCGTGGTTCCCAAAAAAGAGGGAACGTTCCGATCCATTTTAGATCTCAAGAGTCTAAACAAATTTCTCAGAGTCTGATCCTTCAAGATGGAGACTAATCAGACAATTATTCCATTGATCCAGGAGGGTCAATATATGACTACCGTGGACTTAAAGGATGCATATCTTCATATCCCTATCCACAGAGATCATCACCAGTTCCTGAGGTTTGCCTTTCTGGACAAACATTTTCAGTTTGTGGCCCTTCCTTTCGGATTGGCCACGGCACCCAGGATCTTCACAAAGGTTCTAGGGTCTCTGCTGGTGGTTCTCAGACCGCGGGGCATTGCAGTGGTGCCTTATCTGGACGATATTCTGATCCAGGCGTCATCTTATCAGCTGACAAGGTCTCATACCGACATTGTCCTATCCTTTTATGAGGACTCACGGGTGGAAGGTGAATCTGGAGAAGAGTTCATTAATTCCACAGACAAGGGTTCCTTTCTGTATCCATGAAAATATATTTGACGGAAGTCAGAAAGCTAAAGATTCTGAATACATGCCGAACCCTTCAGTCCATTCCCCGGTCATCAGTGGCTCAGTGCATGGAGGTAATTGGATTGATGGTGGGGGCTATGGACATCATTCAGTTTGCTTGTTTTCATCTCAGGCCTCTACAACTGAGCATGCTCATGCAGTGGAATGGAGATTATGCAAATTTGTCTCCTCAGATAGATCTGGATCGGGAGACAAGAGACTTTCTTCTTTGGTGGTTGTCGGATCATCTGTCCCAAGGGACGTGTTTCCGCAGACCCTCATGGGTAATAGTGACAACAGATGCCAGCCTACTAGGTTGGGGGGCAGTCTGGAATTCCCTGAAGGCTCAGGGTGTGTGGACTCGATCGGAGTCTCTACTTCCAATCAGTATTCTGGAATTGAGAGCAATATTCAATGCGCTTCAGGCTTGGCCTCAGTTGGCTTCGGCCAAATTCATCCGGTTTCAGTCGGACAACATCACGACTGTGGCTTACATCAATCATCAGGGAGGAACAAGGAGTTCCTTAGCAATGACAGAAGTATAGAAGATAATTCGGTGGGCGGAGGCTCACTCTTGTTATCTGTCAGCAATCTACATCCCAGGAGTGTACAACTGGGAGGCGGATTTTTTGAACAGACAGACGTTTCATCCAGGGGAATGGGAACT
Organism: Bombina bombina; assembly: GCF_027579735.1. Classification (NCBI taxonomy): domain Eukaryota; kingdom Metazoa; phylum Chordata; class Amphibia; order Anura; family Bombinatoridae; genus Bombina; species Bombina bombina. The sequence goes on from NC_069503.1 coordinate 463,063,802, forward strand.
CCATCCGGAGGTCTTTGCCACCCTGATTCCCAGGTGGGGCAGACCGGAATTGGATCTGATGGCATCTCGTCAGAATGCCAAGCTCCCAAGATATGGATCCAGGTACAGGGATCCTCAAGCCAAACTGATAGATGCCTTGGCAGTGCCTTGGTCGTTCAACCTAGCATATGTGTTTCCACTGTTTGCTCTTCGGGTGATTGCTCAAATCAAACAGGAGAGGGCTTCGGTGATTCTAATCGTATCGGTCATTGATACCTTGATTCAGGCACGTAAGCCTGTTACTAGAAAAATTTACCATAAGATATGGCGTAAATATCTTTATCGGTGCGAATCCAAGGGCTATTCATGGAGTAGGGTTAGGATTCCCAGGATTTTATCTTTTCTCCAAGAAGGATTGGAGAAAGGGTTGTCAGCAAGTTCCTTAAGGGGACATATTTCTGCTTTGTCTATTTTGCTACACAAACGTCTGGCAGATGTTCAAGCTTTTTGTCAGACTCTGACTAGAATCAGGACTGTGTTTAGACTAATTGCTCCTTGGAGTTTGAATTTAGTTCTTAATGTTCTTCAAGGGGTTCCGTTTGAACCTATGCATTCCATAGATATTAAGTTGTTATCTTGGAAAGTTTTATTTTTGGTTGCTATTTCTTCTGCTCACAGAGTTTCTGAGCTTTCAGCTTTACAATTTGATTCTCCTTATCTTATTTTCCATTCTGATAAGGTAGTGTTACGTACCAAACCTGGTTTCCTTCCTTGTGTCCTAATCCTTCTTCTAAGAAGGAGCGTCTGTTACATAACTTGGACGTGGTCCGTGCCCTGAAGTTTTACTTGCAGGCAACTAAAGATTTTCGTCAATCATCTTCATTATTTGTTGTTTTTTTCTGGAAAATGTAGGGGTCAGAAAGCTACGGCTACCTCTCTTTCTTTTTGGCTGAAGAGTATCATCCGTTTTGCATATGAGACTGCTGGACAGCAGCCTCCTGAAAGAATTACGACTCATTTTACTAGGGCTGTGGCTTCCTCATGGGCATTTAAAAATTATTCTTCTGTTGAACAGATTTGAAAGGCTGCAACTTGGTCGTCTCTTCACACTTTTTCCAAATTTTACAAATTTGATACTTTTGCCTGGTCTGAGGCTGTTTTTGGGAGAAAGGTTCTTCAAGCAGTGGTGTCTTCAGTTTAGGTTCCTGTCTTGTCCCTCCCTTTCATCCGTGTCCTATTGCTTTGGTATTGTTTCCCATAAGTAAGGAGGAAATCCGTGGACTCATCATATCGTAAAAGAAATAAATTTATCAGGTAAGCATAAATTTCCATTTTTTTTTTTACAGGTAAAAGAGCTGATATCTTTGGGGCAATGCCCCGTAAAAGGCCCTTTTAAGGGCCATTGGTAGTTTATTGTAGGCTAGGGGTTTTTTTATTTTGGGGGGGCTTTTTTATTTTCATAGGGCTATTAGATTAGGTGTAATTAGTTTAAATATGTGATAATTTATTTTTTATGTTGTTTAACTTGGTGTTTATTTTTTTTTTTTAACTTAGTGTTTGTTATTTTGTGTAACTTAGTTGTTAGTTTGTTGTAACTTTGTAATTTTTAACTAATAACTTGAGTAGGGTTAGATTTTTAAATATATAATATAGTTAATTTAATTTGTAGTTTAATGTAATTTTACTATAATAGTTAGGGTAGATTAATTATTAGTTTAATATAGTTTAATGTAATTTTAGTATAATAGTTAGGGTAGGTTAATTAATAGTTTAATATAGTTTAATGTAATTTTAGTATAATAGCTAGGGTAGGTTAATTAATAGTTTAATATAGTTTAATTTAATTCTACAGGTAAGTTTAAATTTATTATAAGATAGGGATGATGTAATTTTAATATACAGTTAGCGGGTTGTTAGGTTTAGGGGTTAATAGCTTAATTTATTTTATGGCGATGTGGGGGGCTGGCGGTTTAGGGGTTAATAGGTTTAGTAAGTGGTAGTGATGTGGGAAGCCAGGGGTTTAGGGGTAAATACATTTATTTAGTTGCGGTGGGCTCCGGGAGCGGAGGGAAAGGGGTTAATACCTTTATTAGAGTTGCGGTGGGTTCCGGGAGCAGAGGGATAGGGGTTAATACATTAAATTAGTTGCATCAGTGTCGGGTAGCGGCGGAATAGGGGTTAATAACTTTATTAGAGTTGCGGTGGGCTCTGGAAGCAGCAGGATGGGGGATAATAACTTTATTTAGTTGTGGCGGGGTCCTGGAGCGGCGGGATAGGGGTTAAACAATTTAGTATAGTGGCGGTGTTTAGTTGTTAGCCGCTTTTTGACAGCTTTTTTAATAAATATGGAGAACATATTCAGGTCCGCAGCTGCGATGTTAGGCAATGTCAGGCGAGCGTATTGGTGCCGGCGAATGCAAGAAAGTTGACGGCTTGATAAGTAGGCCTCATTATCTTTAGTGTAGACTGTCCCTTTAAGACAGCAGTTCTGCAGAGACAGTTCATTGTCAGGAGATTTGCTCAGGTTTTGCAAACATTGCTATGTTGTTAAAAGCAGAAAGGAGTACAGATTGACAAGCTGCTTGTAGCGGAACACTACAGGTAGCTTTCCAGCAGATGAAAAAGAGGCTGTACAGGTATTCATTAATGGATCTAAAACATAACCATACATTTCTCACAGAGAGACTTACTGTGACTGATCTGTGATTAATAACTATTAAGCCCCCAGCCCAAGCCTTTGCATAGACATTGGGGCCGATTTATCATGTTCAGGCGGACATGATCCACTGTAGCGGATCATGTCCGCCCGACATCGATAAATACCGACAACATAAGCTGTTGGCATTTATCATTGCACAAGCAGTTCTAGTAAAATGCCTGTGCAATGCCGCCCTCTGCACATTCGCTGCCAATCGTCCGTTAGCAGGGGGTTTCAATTATATCAATCGTATCTGATCAGGATGATTACTGTCCGCTGCCTCAGAAACGTATGTTTCTGAAGGCTCGCACGGAAACTGCTGCATTCGCAAGATCATAAATCGGCCCCTATGAGTGGGACACCAAATAGCCCATAAATATGTAAAGGAAACAGGAGTCTGCCAATTCTCAAAACTTGGCTAAACTATGAAGACAAGTGTTTTTCCTGCGTGAAACCCAATTTGTGAATTGTGGTTATACACAATATAGTATTGCAAAGGGTCGGAGTTTAAGGAAAGACGTTTATTACACATTAATCAGAGCCTGTTTTAGGGTATAACTAGAGTCAGCAGAAAATTAAATGATGCTTACTAAATAACAAAAATAACACCCGGCACATATATTTCTACACATTATTCATTGATTTGTCAGAAGGATCATCACACACATTAAAAAATCAGTCTATTCACGTCTAATAACCTAGTATAGGTTTCAAACCTGCAGTCTATACCTGCCATATACCTCAGTATTAGCCAGAGTTTCCAAATTAACCCTTTTCCTCTTGGGTGCATGAGCTTTACTAAGGGCAAGATCTCAGTCCTGTCACAATGTCTTGCAACCTATCACTATGCTCTTGCAAAGTCTTTTACAGTCATTTTTACAGCTGCCATGACCTGGTGTTAAAGTGATAGTAAACTCCGTTTTAGTAAACTCTATTTAAATTATTAATTTATCCTATTGTACATGTAGTTAAATTTTAGTCTAAGCAATACTATTTAAATATAATTACAGTACACAATTGAACATTTTGCTATGAAGCATTTCGCTATGAAGCGAGCCTACTTCTGCCCCCCGCGGTAGCAGAATGTTCAGAGTCATCAAATCTGTTTGACAGACTTACTTCAATGACAGCGGGACGTGCATGTGAAATATAGTGCACATCTTCTATAATATATACTATTGTTTTTTTTTCTTGCTCCTGTAGCCCTCTTCAGAAACGTTCTCTTATTCGCTTGGTAAAGCTTTGCATTTTTTATTTTGGATGCTGCCATCTTGCACTTTGTGATATAAGTGATGAACATTTACAGATCAGTGATGTTGCTTTTTTATCTGTATTATGTACTTGGCATTAGCACACACAATACAAGATAGGATGTTTACATTTTCATAGTTTTTATACAAAGTTTAAAAGTTATTTAAAATATTAAAAGCTTATGACTAATAAAGATTAACGCTACAACTAGGCCCCACTGTGTATTATGCATGCTAACCCCAAAAACAAATATATCCATCAAAAAACCAGCAATATCACTGATCTATGACTGCACACAGCTTCTGTCATAAAGTGCAAGAATACCTAAGCTCCAAGATGGCGGAACTTGACCAGTAAACACCAGCAGGGGGTTAAAAAAAAAGTTTTGAAAGAGAGCAACAGACACAGGAGGAAAAAAAACAAAAGAATTAGGAGTAATAAGAATTCTGTTGAAGTTTTGTCAAGCAGAATCTTTAATAGTTTACTCCATTTAAAATCTGTTGCAAAAATGAGGGCTTTTCTTATTTATAATCAAAGCAAATCTATTAAATACACTATAGTTTTAATTGAAGCAAAACATTGCTTTATAGTGTGACATCACTACCAGTTGTGTGATGTTTATATGGGGCAGATTTATCATGCCCCGTATGCTGCAGTTTCCACGCGACCCTTTAGGCTCGCCGGAAACAAGAGTTAAGAAGCAGCGGTCTTAAGGCCGCTGCTACTTAACTCGTACGCCACCTCTGAGGCGACGGATAGCAATCACCCCGTGGATACAATCATCATGATTAACACCCCCTGCTAGCGGATGATTGGCCGCTAATGTGCAGGGGGCGGCATTGCACAAGCATTTCACTAGAAATGCTTGTGCAATGATAATTGCTGCAGCGTGTGATGTTGGCATTTATCGATGTGCAGTGAACCATGATCCGCTACAGTGGATGTAATGGTATGTGAGCTGGGTCACTATAAGTTTGCAGTTCATATGCTATCAATTGAGCATATGGTGTAATCTAGTTCAATATTTGTTTCCTTAGGTCTGCATTAGTTTTTACAACCTCTAGTTCAACTGTGTTAGCAAGTACAGCTAAGAAAGTTATATAATGTAACTTATTTCTAAGGGAAAAAAAAAAACTGGCATATCATAATATAGAAAAACACAATTAAAAATATTAACAAACTAAAGATCTATATATATAGTAACACAACAGGTTTGCACTCTCTGGTTCTTTGTTCTTTAATGTGACGTTTCAGGGACAAAAAACTCAACTTCCTCAGACAAAGTGAGAGATAAAATATGCAACAATTTATACACAGCAAACAAATGAAAACCCCTCCCCCACATAAGAAAAACCGCCAAATTTCATGGCAACAAAGCTAAAAAATAATGTTCACAGTGCCTCAGTGATAAAAGCACGTATAATGTTATGCAACAATGAAAAATTTAATTTAGGATGGGACAGTGAATCTAGCAATCTAAACATAATAGTATACCTCGTAACGTCAGCTCATACGATATATTCATATTTATATGTGATCGCAAACTACAATAACATTGCAGTATATAGTATAGTATATTTGACACCACATATATAGATAACGTCATATGTATTATTCATTATGGTTCTAGGTAAGTGAATATGTATTCTAATGTATAACTGTTACCTGTCTGTTGGAACTGTTATGAGCTGCTTATTCTATTTTCATTATTTTATATGTTTAACCAAACTTTTCTTTTACTGAACTCTTCTCTGAAACTGCAGATATATTACTTCTGTATTTTCTAATAAGTGATGTATCTTTAAAAACTTACTTTTAGCCTAATAAGTATGTATCAGTACATCTTAAAGTTATGGCTTCTCCCATACAAAGTTTTCTAAATATCTGAAACTCAAGGTAAAATCCAAGGCTTCTCTGTACAGTATCAACTTCTCAATCCAATTAGCCAACTAGCCTCTGGTCACATTCCAAGAAAACATATCTCTCAAATTTTAACATAGAGGACCTGGTTTTTTTTTTTCCTTTCCTAGTAACCACTAATCACGTGAGATTTATTGGCCAATCATTATCAGCCAATTAGCTCTCTGCTTTGTAAGGAACTGTAATAGTATAAAAATGCATGCATATGAAAATGTGTTAGTCTTGCGTTACTGTTTTTTGTGCTGGGACACTGTTGCAACAGTGTAATAAAGATTACCTCTCCTGAGGTGAGCCCTTCTTTGATAAATATCTGGTCTGGACCTCTTTATTACTGCACCTGAGACAAGCTCACTCATGACAGTAACTTGGCGACTCTGGTGGGACGTGCTTCAGGTCGACCTTCCGTGCCTCCCTGGCTGGGAACCAACATCTGCGCGCATCCATCTGATTCAGGTCTATAGCTTACCTGTGGGAGGTTTTGTCTTGTTGGCCAGGGAGTCCCGGGGGGGAGATAAGGGAGTACGTCCTGAGGAACAGACCACAAACAACGGACACAATCTACCCCTTGGACCATTCTGTGAGTGTCTTCTTGTCTTTTGTGTTCATGTACGTGTAATATATGTTGTGGGTCTTTTACCCTGTTTTTGTTTTATATACTGGATCACTATTAAATTCAGTGGGACATCTGTCTGGCAGTTAAACACCATTAGGGTGCCAGCCCACTATAAAATAAAGTTTCAGGTGGTAGGGATTTTACAGAGGCAGAAATAGTGATCCAAGACATATTGTGATTTGAGACTATAGTGCTAATCTCTCCCGCTAAGCAGGGACGTTGAGGTAGTGTCCGTCCGGTAACTGCAGGGACTTGATTGACTATAGTGCTAATCTCTCCCGCTAGGCAGGGACGTTGAGGAAGTGTCCGTCCGGTAACTGCAGGGACTTGATTAGGGATTAAAGTGAGGTGTGGATTTTGAGTAGTTAAAGTGCCCCTGTTTTTGGTCTAATTTTTGTAGACTGGGTACTTTGTTATCAAAATTTACATTCACTTTAAGGAACAGGGATATAATAATGGGATCCCGGTTGTCTAAAGTAGACAAAGACTCTCCCCTTGTTAAAGTATATGCAAATTAGGGAAAACTCAGTACTACTTGGTTATAAAAAAAATAGACTTTATACTTTGTGCACAGAGCTCTGAATTTCCTATACTCTCAGCCTTGATCCTGAATTAAGGTGGCCGAGATTTGGGTCCTTTGAGCTCCCTAAATTAATTGCCCTTTGCAATCTTCTGGTTGATATATGCCCTGACCAGATGGACTACTATTATCTTTTTGAGAATAGTAGGGTTGCGGACGTCAAAACCCAAATGAAAATGTGTTTTCTGTATTACTAAAAGTTTCATGTATGTTAACATTGCTTTAGAATAAATGCTGGGAGTGAAATATTTGAGGTATGTGAGTTGATATGAATTTTGTGTACAATTGCTGCAAAAGAAAGCTGGCCTTGATGTTTGATGCAGGCTGGAGCTGTGTGTGTGTATCAGGAATTCTTAGCTAAGAAATTTGATGACGTAAGGATTTGCTTGTTATTGCTGTAACTTGGTTTTAAAGTCATATGTATGTTCTTAATTTTGTGCACCAATAATAGCATTTTTTTTTTAGTTTTAAGTGATATTAGTTTTATGTATGGGCTGATAAGAGATTTAATGTGTTTCCATCTGTTTGAGGCATATAAAATATATGTAAGTGAAGTAACTAAGGACTTTGAAAGTGCTATGGTGTGTGTCATTTTTGTCACGCTGAAAGGAAAGTCCCAACTAGTCCTTTAGAAAAGATCTGCCCCACTAAGGTTTTAACCGGACAATTTACTTATTCAAGTTACCCTCAGGAGTGCATCAAGGTATTCAAGGGGCCTCAGTATTTGAGTAGACAGAATTTTATCTGAATATTATTTTATAAAATGCAAACTGATATCAAATTCCCCCAAAATAAACCAGTGCCTGCCAGTGTGCTCAGCATATGACAAACAGTCCGTTGATTTCGAAAGTGCAGTCTATAAACTCACATATACGGCCTCTATTTGTATCATCATTTGTTTAATCACACACTTGGAAAGTTAATCATACAAAATGTCCCAGTTATACTCGGTTATACAGGTTACTCAGATAACATTTCTCACCAGCTATGGATATCCTGCTCTCCCAGGCTACAGCCTGTCCACCAACGCGGAACGAGCGCACCTCTAGCCGGGCTTCTCCTTCAACAGTGTTTCCTGTATCGAGTAACGTCCTGTTAGCCAATAGAAACAAGATGGTGACGTATCCAACATGTCACTTACGCCACTCCGCCAATGGTAATCCGACTGATTGACGTTTCCCACTTGTCATCCATCAGTAACCAATTAGGGCGTATTGAGGATATCCAATGACCATCCAGGGGTCAGCCTCAACTTGCGATATTCCGTTGGTAAACAAACAGGGAGTAATGAAAGTACTTGCCGTAATGAGACAAATGTAGATAGTGAGGCTTCACTGTACACATACAGGCATAGGTATTGAGAGCGGCCCCTATATGAAAAAACTGAAGAGGGTAATCTTTGCTTCCTCCTCACTGAGGGTAACTCCGGTGGGCTTAGCAGACGGTGCTGGCTTGTGGTAAAAAATACACAATCAGAAAGAACAGGAAAGCATGCCAAGCACCAAAAAATAAATAAAAATCGCACTTTATTAGTATTCCATTAAAAATATATTATTACAAAGAGAGAGAATGTGGGGGGACCCCCAAACAAAACAGACTAACGACTGATTGACGTTTCCCACTTGTCATCCGTCAGTAACCAATTAGGGCGTATTGAGGATATCCAATGACCATCCAGGGGTCAGCCTCAACTTGCGATATTCCGTTGGTAAACAAACAGGGAGTAATGAAAGTACTTGCCGTAATGAGACAAATGTAGATAGTGAGGCTTCACTGTACACATACAGGCATAGGTATTGAGAGCGGCCCCTATATGAAAAAACTGAAGAGGGTAATCTTTGCTTCCTCCTCACTGAGGGTAACTCCGGTGGGCTTAGCAGACGGTGCTGGCTTGTGGTAAAAAATACACAATCAGAAAGAACAGGAAAGCATGCCAAGCACCAAAAAATAAATAAAAATCGCACTTTATAAGTATTCCATTAAAAATATATTATTACAAAGAGAGAGAATGTGGGGGGACCCCCAAACAAAACAGACTAACGCGTTTCGGCTAGGAGAGCCGTACTCATAGTCCATTTTTGTCACGCTCTAGTAAATATGAGAGTTTTTCTTGTATATGATTAATGGGTTAAGTATGTTTGTGGAAAAGATAATAAGGTAAAAAAACTTGTCTTGTTTGCCATTGGAGTTCTGCTTCTTTGCTGTATTATGGACTGTGTGTCATTAGATGTATGTATTTGGGTCTGTTTCTTTTGCAATAAATATTTAAGTATATGCAGGTTGTGATGCAGTGGGGAGGTGGAGTTTTGATGGTAAATAAGACAATAAGGTTGAATATGTAATATATATGATAAATGGTCAGCCCTTATGGGGACAGTACACTGTAAAATTGTTTTTATATTAATGTATTTTCAATTACTTGTTTTACAAGCTGCATAGTATAAAATATAGGAGAAATTGCATTTGCAAGTTTATTTGTATATATATATGAAGTAGCTGGTTGTATGCTTTCAAAACACAGTTGATTGCAATGGGTTGAATTTTAGATAATAAGAATATCTCATTGTGTTATATTTGTCTGTAAAATCGGAGCTCAGTGCTTAGACAGAGCAATGGAAAATTGTCATTTTATTACTTAAAGGACCAGTTCACTCATGGGAGTTCATGAGCAGCAATAACACTGGATTAACAAGTAAAGGAGATAATACATAAAATGTAGTAGTTTGTAAAATATATTATTATTTTTTTTTACATTTTTTATCTTCTTCTTTGCAGTTCAGCTAAATGTCCCTGGAATGCCCTGATAAAAGGGCAGTGCTGCAATGCTCTATTACCCTGCTCCATGGCCAATCAAAGTGCTTTAGTAAATGATATGCTAAAGGCAGTAAACCTCCAATGTGCACACACAATCAGCAGCTAACAAAATAAATTTAAATATCACTCCCCACACTTTACATTTAAAGGGACACTCAGGTTTTATTTATATGATTCAGATACAGCATGTAATTTTAAACAACTTTCCAATTTACTTCGATTAAAAATAATGTGCACAGTCTTTTATATTTACATTTTTTTTTGAGTCACCAGCTCCTACTTAGCATGTGCAAGAACTCAGACTATACGTATATGCATTTGTGAATGGCTGATTGCTATCACATAGTACAGGGGGAGTGGAAATATACATAACTTAGAAATGTGTTAGAAAAGAATCTACTACTCATTTGAAATTCAGACTAAATGCTATTGTATTGTCTTGTTATCTTGCATTTGTTGATTATGCAAATCTGCTGTGTTTACTGGTCCTGTCTCTGGGAGCATAATAATTGCATAAGAACTGGATGATTTTCTATATTTTTACTTTAGTTTGTTTTACAATAGTTTGCTTACATAATCACCTTCTGCAGACCTTTCCTTGTATATATATATATATATATATATAATATAAAATCTGTGAGATTAGCAGTGGAAAAAAAAAAAAGAGTTACATTTGCTCTTCAGCTGATTGAGGCTTCATGCCGATGTGGATTTGACTTCTGAGTTGAATACATACAGGTCTGTGTAAAAGTCTGTTCTAATAGAAGTGGAATTGCATGTTGCAAACGTTTTCTTTTTCTCTTCAAATAAGTTGCAAACTGAGAGATATCACTGACCTGAATGTATTCAAGCTCTAAAAAAAAAAACTGCTCACTGCTCAACACAGAGTCAGGGGGTGGAGCATGTGCTATGCACTGAAGGCAGGGAAACCAGAGTGGCCACAGAAAAAAAAGAAAAAAAAAATATTTAAAGGGGTATAGGCAAACTGATATAAAATCTGAGATTTCAAAAAATATTTACAGAGAAAGAAAATGAAGTTTATTGTATGCTCAGCACTAGTATATTTAACAATGTCAAGCAGTTTCAATTAAAAATTATTCTTGGGGGCGGAGTCGGCTGACGAAGAACATGGCCGCAGAGTAAGTTAGCTCCGGAGCTCTGAAATCGGGTGGCGGGTCCCCCGGACAGTATCAAGCACTAATTTGCAGCTACTAGGTGGCATCAACCATCCGACCACCATGGGAGCCTAACATGGGAGAAAAATCCCCGCATTGACACAAATTAGAGTGAGCGCTGACCCCGAGGCCTAGTTAGAGACCACTACGCAGGAGCATGGTGACGCAGCTACAGCATATACCAAGCAGCAGCGATGAGAACAACTAGCAACAAGCGGATCAATGCAGCCCTCTCTGAGTGCAACTGGGACTAAAAAGGTGCTAGACATCGACACCGCTGACCACTTATCCCCACCGCGGACCGCAAGTATACACTTTATGCACATGACAGGGGCTCACTTTGACAAGGGGCATTACAAGTAGAGATTGGCCTGGCACTTAGGCCCCCCCTGATACACAAGATATTAATCTACATCGGCCTCTGCAAACTACACACCTGGCAGATCCTCAATGTTACTATCAGCCTAGCATAGGAACCTTCAAGTGGGGGAAAATTCAAAAACTGGCCCCCGTGTCAGAAAGGCCGTAGGGGAGGTGACTATATCTATAAACAGGCAGCCTGACTTTATTTAAAACAGCCAAAGAAATCCTCCGGGTGACACCTGTACAAATTAGACGCAGCTCACACTCAAAAACGGGTGACAGTGGAATGTATTACAGCCGTAAATACATAGAACATTCTGAGTTTACACGAACCCTTCTTTTCTTATAACCACGAGGGTGCGGAATCCGCAGCTAAGATACCTTTAGATAAAAAAGCTAAAAGCTTAGAATGAAAAGCTAAATAAACCGGCTATGTCTACAAATACCAAACTAAATGCATTTTTCAAACCCCAAGAAGGGCTAACACCCTCAAACACAAACATGATTACTGAGGACAGCGCAGATGGTTTGGAAGAAAACTCACAGTGGAGCGACACTCAAAGAACCCCACTCACAAAAGCTGACTTAGACAACCTTCCCACTAAGAAGGATCTTACCTTTTTCATGTCACAGGTTAATCAAGCGATTAAGGAAGGTTTGGCAGGGGTAAAGAAAGAAATTACTGCTTTAGGAAATAGAGTGATGTTGCTAGAAGAACAAGTAGAAGAAACGTCTAAAACCTCAGATAACTTAGAAGAAGCTGTTCAACAACAGAATACGGCGATAGTACAGCTGCAGGCACAAATGGAGGACCTCGACAATCGAGGTAGACGGCAGAACCTCAGAATCAGAGGTGTTCCGGAGCAGATACTTCAGGCGCAGATAGCCTCATACCTTCAAAATTTATTTAAATACTTGCTGGATCTGAACACAGGCGAAACTATCGTACTGGACAGAGCACATAGGGCCTTAAGAACACGGCCTTCCGCAACAGCACCACCAAGGGACATTATATTGTGCTGTCATAAATTCACAGATAAAGAGAGAATCTTGCAGGCAGCGAGAAAGAAATCACCGATCATCTTTGGGGAAGACAGTATACAGGTATATGCGGATCTCAGCAGCCTCACATTGGCGAAACGAAAAGAAGCACGTTACCTGACTCTGCATTTAACTGACCTTGGCATCCCATACAGATGGGGCTTCCATTTTTCCATCAAAGTCACAAAGAATGACAAGATTTATACGTATAGGAGCCCTGAGGACATAGAAAGTTTTTGCAAGCAATTGGAAATATCACAACCCTCTCTTCCATCTTTAAAAGTCCCAGACCGGGGAAATAAGACTCAGACTAGCCTCCCCCAGAGGCCACAACGCCCAGAATGGACGACAGTCCCGAAAAAAAGGAGAAACACCCCCTCTGGTTCCTTGACTGGAGACGGAGAGGAAGAAGATATAACCTGAACTGCTGCATGGCAGATGTAGAGTCTTTCTTCATAGTTGACCCGAGGTCATGTTCTGATTGCTAGCCTCATAGGTTTCATCAAATATGTTATGTTTGATCAAAAGTTAATATGTTGAAATAGTTATTTTAAATTGTCTTTACTGTAATTGAAAGATTTGAGGGGTTTTATTTGAGAGAGTTAAAATGTTCCATTATCTGAAATGCCCCCAATATCTTCATCCTGGTTCGGGGTCCCGCCCCCGGAACAGAGCTGGCCAATTTCTGTTCTTTTTCCCCCTTACTACTTCTGTTACCTTTGGCCAGCTGCTCTTTACCCTTCCTTCCTTTCCCTCCTCTCCCTTTCCCCCCCCCTTTTTTCCTCGACCCTTCCCTTCATCCATCTCCAGTTTTTCCCCCTTTCCCTCCACTTCCTTCTCTTACTCCTCGCAGTCCCTCGACTTCCAGTAGATATGGGTTTGTACCTCTTATGTGCACTATTGAGATGTATCAAGATTTTGTTAAAAAATTCGTGTTATTTCAGTTATGTTGATTTTTCTTTTGTTTTTCTTCTCATGTCTGTCACCTCCGCTCCACTTAACAGGGTAAAGTCACCTTATTCGACCTTCTTCCTTTCTGTCCTTTGCTGCAAGCCAGGTCATCCTGATGCAGCCGTATTGCCATCTACTCTTGCTGAATGCCTACATGGGGTAAGAGCTTTTCCATATACCCGACACACTCACAAATGACTGACAACACATTGACGCTCATTTAACAAAATGTGAAGGGACTAAACTCACCCACAAAACGCTCAATAGCGCTGCGATGCTTTGCTAAGCACAAAGATTCGATTATCTTTATTCAGGAAACCCATTTTAAAGAGCAGGCGGAACCTAGATTTCTATCCAAATCGCATGCAGAGGTTTATTTTAACTCCCTACCAGGTAAAAAAGCAAATGGAGTGGGGATTCTACTACACAAAAATATTCATTTTAAATTAACAAAGAAAGTAGCGGATGATGAGGGTAGAATTCTGATACTAATAGGGACACTATTTAACAACCCGATAACCTTAGCGAATGTATATGCTCCTAATAATCATAAGGCGAAATTCTTTAACCAACTTAGCAAATTAATAAACGATAATAAGAAAGGGGCACTAATTCTAGGTGGGGATTTGAACGTCACATTAGACCCCACGTTGGATTCCTCCTCTGGGAAGACACCTTCTCTAGCCCGACCCCCAAACGCGATTTATAATTGCCTGTCACAGCTAGGCCTGATAGATGTCTGGCGAATACAACACAGCTCACAAAGAAATTACACGTTTTATTCCCACCCCTGGGCAGTCTACACGAGAATAGATTATCTCTTAATTGAGAGAAACCACCTAGCTCTAGCCACAGAATCCGATATTCAGCCAACCGCATGGTCAGATCACTCTCAGATAAGCATTAATCTGAAATGGCCTAACCACCCTATCACCCCCTTCATATGGAGATTAGACAGTTCACTCCTCCACGATCCATCAATCAAAGAGACCCTGACTAAATCATTACAAGAATATTTCCAAATAAATGCCACACCTGATGTGGAATCTAGACTGGTGTGGGAAGCCCATAAGGCTGTTATGAGGGGGGAATGCATCAAGCAATTGGCATATAGGAGGAGGACATATAATGAGAGAGTCCACACTTTGACAGGGCAACTTGGGAATCTGGAGCTCCAACACAAAAACACACCATCAGATACTAAGATTTACACAATGCTAACCAAAACCAGACAGGATCTAAATAATATTTTAAGGAAGGAAGCACAAAGAAAAGCTCTAAATATTAGAAAGTTGTATGCTTATGAAGGAAACCGATCAGGCCCTCTGCTCGCGAAACTCTTACAAGCCCAACACGCTAGATCCCAAGTAGAAAAGCTGGTGACCACAGACAAACAACACTTACATGATAGCAAACAAATAGCAGACTATTTTAGTAAATTTTATTCTAAGCTATACAATTTAGACAGCATAAACACGTTGGAACATTTAAAAGATATGCAGGAATATATAAAAGCCGCAGACCTTCCGGCCTTAGATCAAACACAAAGGGAAGCCTTGGAAGCTCCTATATCACTAACAGAAGTTGTTAAAGCCATTACCAATTTACCCTCAGGAAAGAGCCCGGGTCCCGACGGCTTTACCAACGCATACTATAAATCTTTTAAGGGCATTCTAGCTCCGCACCTATTGCACTTATTCAACGCTTTAGACGAAAATCCCACACTCTCTAGGGACATGCTGCTGGCACACATTTCGGTCATACCTAAACCCAATAAAGAACCCACCGACCCAGGTAGTTACAGGCCTATATCCCTCTTAAATTCGGACGTCAAGATTCTGGGCAAGATATTGGCCACTCGAATGAATGGAATACTTAGCTCCCTCATACATATGGATCAGGTGGGTTTTGTCCCTGGGAGGGAAGCCAGGGACAACACAATTAGGGCGGTTACCTTGTCCTCTTATGCCAAACGTTATAACATCCCTTCAGTCCTTATAGGGACGGATGCCGAAAAGACATTCGATCGCATTAATTGGACCTTTCTCAAAGAAACTTTACTTTCCCAAGGATTTGGCCCCAAAATGATACAGCGTATACTTAGTTTATATTCCCAACCTACAGCTAGAGTTAAAGCTAATGGAATGCTTTTGGATCCCTTTGATATAAAAAATGGGACGAGACAGGGCTGCCCCTTATTCCCCATACTGTTTATCCTGACTATGGAGGTCCTAGCAGCCAACATCAGGCAGAACGAAGAGATTAAAGGAATCCCAATAGGACCTCATAGCTTTAAAGTTGCGATGTACGCAGACAACATCCTATTTTCACTAGCTGATCCCCTTATCAGTATACCTGAAGTGCTGCGACAAATAGACACCTTTGGTAAATTCTCCAACTTCCTAGTTAACAAACATAAATCAGAAATTTTAAACATATCACTCCCCACATCCAACTTCCGCTCCATCAGTGATATATGCCCGTTAAAACTACAGGAAAAATCCTTAAAATATCTGGGGGTAAATATCTCCCCAAATATGGCACAACTGTTCGACGAGAACTACCTGACACTATCTCGCAAACTACAAGTAGACTTCAATACATGGTCATCTAAACCAATTACATGGTGGGGGAGAACTCAATGTGTTAAAATGACAGTCTTGCCCAGGGTCTTGTACGTATTCCAAACCCTCCCAATCCCAGTTCCTAAGTGGTATGTAGTGCATATACAAAAACTTATCAATCTATTTATTTGGGGGAAAATTAAGCCGAGGGTGAATAGGGAAAACTTATATAGAGCGCAGGATAGGGGAGGTTTGGGCTTACCTTGCATGCTAGACTATCTAGATGCAGTAACGTTGCAGAGAGTAATAGATTGGCACAGGTCGGCTGATACTAAAGCCTGGGTAGCAATAGACTCAAACATCCTCAAAGCCCCCGAGGTAGGAGCCCTTTGTTGGGTCCGTAAAGAACTCAGACCACCCCAGTGCACAGAGCTTGCAATACACCGTAGAACATTTGAATCTTGGGATTTAATCACCACAAGGAGAAAACATATCTCAGGAGTTCGTTCTCCACTATTCCCAATCCCGAGAAATGCAGAATTGATAGGAGGATTAGATAAAGGTCACAGGAGACTGACTGGCTGGGGGTACACTATTCCATTAAATGAATTCGTTACGCAGGGGAAGCTCAAAAAGAGAGAGGATTTGATTGACGTGCTGGGAGGCAGTTATTCGGGTTGGTTAAAATATTCCCAGCTAGCTCATTTTGTACACACGTCACCCCATAGACAGGACTATTTGAGGGAGCTGACCCCATTTGAGAGTCACTGCACAACTAAAGGAACAGCAAGACATTCACTGTCTTTAGCAAAAAAAATGATCCAGGGAAAACATGCACAACAACTCCCTTCGTACACACATCACTGGCACGCAGACATACTCACTGAGTTACAGATAGAGGACTGGCAATACATTTTCATGCGAACGAGGAAAGCCTCAACCTCCCCCCAAGCTTTAGAATTTAACTACAAAGTCTTATCACGTTGGTACCTCACCCCGGTGAGATTACAATCTATCTACCCTGAAACCTCAGGGAAATGCTGGCGAGGATGTGGGGGGAGAGGCACCTACCTACATATGTGGGGGAGTTGCCCTAAAGTACAATCTCTTTGGAACTCAGTGGAGAGTTATCTCAGACCACTTTTGGGGAACGACATCTCTCTGTCACCTAGAATTGCGCTACTGAATGACTTGCCGAAATTACCGTGCAAATTAAGACTGACCATACTCCAAATGAGCATGACAGGAGCCAAAGCGCTCATAGCATTACACTGGAAGACCCCTTACTCCCCGACACTGACAAACTGGACGGACAAAGTTACAGACCTCCTAAACTTGGAGGAATATGGCTACACTAAGAGGGGGAAATTACACATGCTAGCAGACATAAAATTCCTATGGGAGGGTGGTGGACGAGATACTGTACCAACTGCGCCCATGGAAATTTAGCTTCTAGGCCCACAAGGCGGACACTTCAACAAGATTTTCTTTAGAGGGAATGATGAGTGAAAGGACAGGTTTTCAACCATACTTTTAAAATCTCTTTTGAAGAGACACTTCTTCAAGATAAGCATTTTAGCGGATGACAGATATTTTCTTTTTTTTTTCTTTTCTTTTCTTCTATTTCCTTTTACTTTCTTTCTTCTCCTGTTTATTTTATGTGTATGTTTAAGCTGTTCGCAAATTGTTATTATCATTAAGATTCAATTCTCTTTTTTGTGATTCAAAGTATAAGAGTAAGTTAACATAGACAAGTTATCAATCCCCGGTGTGAAGCTTTGGACTTTGAGACATTTACAAGTACCCGGGTCATAGATAGCTCAAAACCGATAATGTAAATGCCATGTATATAGTATATGTCTACCATAGATAAGAATATCATTGGAGATGCATTGTACAATCTTTTTCTGAATCAATAAAACTGTTAAAAAAAAAAAAAAAAAAATTATTCTTAATTTGGGTAAACTGTCCCTTTAACTATCCTGCACCCCTGTGAGTGTGGTTTCTTATTACTGGCTTGTTTACTTAGGCTGATTGATAGATGAGACTCCAGTATAAAACTTTTACTATAGGTGGGAATACCACAGACTAAATCAGCTATTTCAAATGCCAAAATAGAGGAAAGAAGCTTGTACAGGAACATCCTTTACACATTTATGTGCCACACGCAGTACATCTCTTACTCAGTCAGACAAATACACAACATTTTTTTAAACCAACGTCTTGTACCTTCTAATATCACTATCATCCACTGTACCTCTCTCAACCCAGCAACTTTGTTACCTCTGACTGATGATGCTACCCCACACTATGACTGTTTATCTGTATCTCTCTTTTCCTCCAAACTAAGGGATGGCCTCTCTGATGTGCCTCTACCTAACCTGGATTGGACACTGTTCTGTGATGGAAGTTTGAGGATGGTGAATGTTTCTGGTGTAGTCATGACAGATTCTGTTATAGAGGCCGAGCCCCTCCCATCTCACTACAGTGCCCAAGCGGCTGAGCTACATGCACTCACACTTGCTTGTCAGCTCTCAAAGGACAGGTCAGTAAACATTTACACTGATAGTAAATATGCCCCTGGGATTGTACATGCCACTGGTCAATTATGGAAATTAAGGGGTTTTCTAACTTCTGCTGGTACCCAAATTGTCAATGCACCACAAGTTTCTGCACTCCTTGACTCAATCCATTTACCAACTTCCATCTCTGTCATGCATTGCAAAGCACACACCCACTCACAGGAACCCATTACACTTTGTAATAGTTATGCTGATCAAATTGCTTAGCATGCAGCTTCTCTGCCATTTACACTACATTGTCTTCTCTTTACACTTCTCTTCCTGAATGAACTGTTCACCTCTGGACTGTTCTTGGTCTTACCTATGACTCTTTTGGTATCTGGTCCACTCCAGATGGATGCCCTGCTCTACCTCAACCGCACCTCTCTCTAATATGCTATCCTTTCTGCATAACCAAACACACTGAGGTACCACACAACTTGCTGAAACCCTTAACAGACAATGGTTTGCCCCCCCATCAAGCTGCAAAATGGGTTGTATTGAATTGTGAGACGTGCTCAATTCAATCCAAGGGGGGAACCTAAAGGCCCACCAGGCGAATGCCCATGGGCATTTCAAACTTTTGAATGTTTACAAGAACTGTGAAAGTCCAAGAAGTTGCCAAGTGAATGCTAAAATAACTCATACCCAGGTTTGGCCTCCCCAGAGTAATTGAATCTAACAGAGGAACACATTTCACAAGTAATATTATTCACCAACTGACATTAGCCTTAGGCTTTACTTGGCATCTCCATACCCCTTGGCATCCAGAAAAGCTCAGGCCAAGTGAAAAGAAAGAACCAGACCCTAAAACAGACTATTGCAAAAATTTGTTCTCAAGTAAGCCTTAATTGGGTAGATGCTTTGCCCCTAGCACTGTTTGGGACTCACACAAACCATAGGGGGACCCTCAAGCTCTCACCATATGAACTGTTGTTTGGTAGGCCACCTCCTTTGTATAGTGCCAACACCTTACACCTGCCTGACCTTGCAGTAGGTGATGTATAATTAACTGCCTATCTTTTGCAACTACATTCTCTCCACAGACATGCCTCTCTCTCTCAGCCCTTGCCATTGGATGTGACTGCACACCCCTTCCAGTCAGGTGACTCCATTTTGGTCAAGACTTATCAAAAGAAGCCACTGCAGCCTCTCTGGAAAGGTCCCTTCCTGGTTTTGCTGACTACTCCAACAGCTATCAAAGTTGCTGAGGTCGACTCTTGGATCCACTACTCCAGGTGTAAAAGATACAGCCCAGAAAAAGAAGCAGCTTGCAACAAGCCAAAGAAAGAAGAAGCTGGGGCAACCAAGGCCTCTGAAGAAGGGGTAACCAAGACCCCTGACGACGATTGGTTAATTCAGACCCTTCCGGGTTTGAAACTCAGACTAACCAGAAATAGTGAAATCTCACTAGCTGAATGAGTGAAACTGAAAGATCTGTCTTTCTAACTCTTATTTTCATTGTCTCACTCCTCTGTTGATATCTTGAGTAACATCCCTCAATATATCTCCTTTGTTTTGTGTCACACTTTTGACCATGCTCTCTTACTCTATTTCCCAATATGTGTCTTCTGGTCAGTGCGTTTGTCCTAACCCCTTTACTAAATACTCTTGTTCTGGTAACCTTGTATCTGTGGCAGTTTTTCCTCCTACTACTAGCTGCCCTCAACAAGTAATTAGACTCAAAGTTCATATTTAAAGGTCCTAAGGGGTTTGTTATCCAGTCTATTTGCATAGCCCCACTAGTGAATGTGGTTTGAAAATTATGAAGTGGGTAGCTGAGAAATGAAAGTCACCCCTTCTTGCTTGACGTTCCCCTGTAACTACCTCTGCCACAACCCCTATTTACCCCCATGATTCTTTCCCCCATAATGATAATTTACCTAATGCCCAATTGTCCACAGAGAACTATTCTTTAGGTGAATGGGGACTAAACTCACACGTTGTCCTACTCCAAACTATAGCCAATTGCACAGAGGGCAATTGTTATATTTGTGCTCGCATTCCCACTCATCATAAGGGGGGTATTCCTCTTATGGGTATTAATGTTGATTTGTTTACCTTTGATTTGTCTACTTTTATTCCTCCAGGTACACCATTGTTCAACCTATCAGGTAATTTTATCTCTTTGGGAGGCACCTCATATGGTACTATCTGCAGGGAAATTGGCCAAGGTACGGTGCGGTTGGGTGCCTCCCTATGTGAGTATGTAATCTCCAGTAATGGCACTCATTTCCGGCTGGTAAATTCCTCTGGTATGATCCTAACTGTGAATTATAATCTCACTGCACTTTTTTGTTTCCTCCAGGGCCCCAATTGTACTTTTGTTTCCCCATCCCTTGTACAATCTTTCCTCAGCAGACCACCCCCTGGGTTGTATTGGATATGTGGACAGACAGCGGTGTCAGTCCTCCCTGGTAGCTATACAGCCATCTGCTTCCTGGGTGTGGTAACCCCAGCCATCTGTGTTGTCCCCACGCTGCCCTTGGGCCCAATTCGCAATAAACGTGAATCTGGAAGCTCGCTGCCCCCCCTTGTCCAACAGTATGCTGGAGATTCAACTGGTTGAGCTATCATCCCGGCCGTTGGTGTCTACCTGAATCATTAGGACATCATCATGTTATCTGTGATACTACAGACCTTCATGAATGAGAGTGCAGGAGTTGTTCAGAGTGTGGCCCAAGAGTTGAAGCAGCTTAGACAACTAGCATTGCAGAATTGGATGGCCCTTGATTACCTCCTGGCTTCCCAAGGAGGGGAGGGGGGTGTAGTCTTGTGAGCAAATAATGTTGTAGCTATGTTACTGATCAATCACTTAATTTGAGTCACCATCTCACAGTTATTAGGTCCCTATCCCAGGATGTCCAAGATGTGATTGATGACAAATTTGGCCTTGGAGGTATTTTTAACCATCTCTTTGATTGGCTACCTAATTTGGGATGGTTACGCTCCCTTTTTCTGTATGGCATTGTTATTATAGTATGCCTTATACTGATGTGTTGCTGTATACAATGTGTACCTGGTCTAATCTCTACATGCAAGAATGTTTTCACTGTGTCTCATTCTTCTCCCAATACTTTTTTCCCTCTATCCGTTTTGAATCTCCCCACCATGTTGAGATCTCTCTTGACCCTGATTTCTTCTGAGTTCACCTACTTCTCTCCTACTCTATGTCTCTTTTGACCTCTTGATCTTACAATGCTATTGCCTACCCACCAGCTGTGCCCTAAAATTCCCTGTCTTATCCCTATGCAGGATGCACTACGTCCCTAGGATCGTCTAGAACTTTCCTACATTGGGAAACTGGCCACGGAGAGACCATGGACAATCATCTACCTTGATGGCCACCCCGGTCGTAGCCTGTATACCCATAACCCACTCCTTTTTCCCTCCCTGGTGGTTTCTATTTCTTCATTGTCTTTCTATATTGTTTTATTTTGCTTTCATATTGCATTACCTTATACTTACACTCTCTATATTTCCTTCACAGGTGCAGAATTCCTTCAACTCCCAAACATGCCATGATACTGCCTGACAACCCACTATTCGCCATCAACTCTGCAAGAATGATGGGGATTGTTAATTGTTGTTAATAAATCTGGGAGGGGATGTTTCTACACTATGTCAGGCCACACACACATATACAGCATAGGAATGTTTAGGTAGTTGTCTACTCCACCCGATGGCGACTAGCGTCCGGTAATAGCGGAATAGTCTCCTACCTAACAACTTAACTCCTACCTTGTTTTTGCTTACCCTCTTGTAGTCCTGTGAACCATCTTGGACGCGAGCACCCATGTACTAATAGCATTGTGATTGTCAAACCGCCATGAGTCGCATTTACTTTTTGTGATCGCGGCACTTTGACGTTTGCAATCAAAGGGGGGAATGTTATGAGCTGCTTATTCTATTTTCATTATTTTATATGTTTAACCAAACTTTTCCTTTTCTTTTACTGAACTCTTCTCTGAAACTGCAGATATATTACTTCTGTATTTTCTAATAAGTGATGTATCTTTAACAACTTACTTTTAGCCTAATAAGTATGTATCAGTACATCTTAAAGTTATGGCTTCTCCCATACAAAGTTTTCTAAATATCTGAAACTCAAGGTAAAATCCAAGGCTTCTCTGTACAGTATCAACTTCTCAATCCAATTAGCCAACTAGCCTCTGGTCACATTCCAAGAAAACATATCTCTCAAATTTTATATATATTTTTTTTTTTTTTTTATTGAGGTTATAATAAACATTACAGGAAATATTCATCCAGTGACAATACGGATACATCAGTAAAGCATAAGTTATAAATTATACATCTATAAACATCTCAAAGAAATAAAGACATAGCCATTCTGGGCATGAAATTTGTACAATTCTAGAAGAACATCAAGATTATAGGTATATGATAGAGAGCATTGTCAGGCATCTGCTTCACAGATATTATAGAAAATGAAATTTATCACCAGACAGTAAGTGCATTTCTAAGATATATGTAACCTGTATAGAAATACACGGTAATGGAACCTCATTTTTATGTATAACGGGAATGGTCCCCAAATTGCTGTTTATACAGTTATATAGTCTGAGTTTGAGGCAACTGGGGGTTAGATTTTATTTGGCCACTTTTGGACCAAGTTAGCTGAGAGGGGAAAAGGAAGTTCAGCGGACAAGAGCCGCTCAGATTGAAACTGGGGGGGGGGGGGGGGAAGAGGGGCGGAGTCTTTTCAAGTACCAAGTTCAAAGAGTGGAGGGAGTAAGCAGAAAATTGTATTCTATAAACAAAAGGGGATACTCCCAAGGATCAATTTTTATATCATCAGTCAGTAGGCTGGGACAAAGTTCCCTCAAGATATAATGATAAACTATATAAGGTATATCCATTGGGCCCAATATTCTCTTAGGATCTCGTATATATACCGGTATATTAGGGTCCAAGTGTAAGTTATATAAAAAACGCCATATAATATATAGAATTTGAGTTATTTCGCCGTTAAGGCTATCTGGCATGCTTCCACGCAAATTATGAGATTTTGCTTTAGGGACTTGGTCATTGAACCATTAGTGTATCACTACAAAAGTTGGAAATATAGGTTATAGTAAAGTACGCTATGGTATCAAGACAGGTCCTGGGTGAGTAAACATGAGCAATGTTTGCTATCTGTGAACTTTCTAGTCAGAAGTAGATATTCTGGGAGTATATGCATTTAAGCTCACAGATAGAAATTAGTTTAAGGGACACATAAGTAATATTGCAGCAGACTTAACAACAGAGATATACAAAGCTTAAAAACCCTTATCTCTAAAATAAAATGAGCGGGAGCTGTGCGCCCAAGAAGGTTAGTATAAGAGAAAAAAGAAAAATGCAACCTAAGGTTAAAAAATCTCATACAGAACCAAGTTAATTTGTGTCTCAAATTAGGAAACACCTAATTCTGGGCTATATATTTAGAGTTTACTGAAGTGGCTCAGAAGAGGGAAACGCACCAGATATTGAGATATAAGATCTAAGATTAATGACACTAGTAGCATTCCCCACTTAGCTAACAAACCAGTGTGTTTAGAGCAAGGGGTATATCTGTCGTGAATCTCAACTAGCATAAACATACTTGTCAGTAAGACACTCTTAAAATAGATGAGAACATTAGGTTATAAACATGTTAAGAGTTCAATCAGAAGCAAAGGGATTACTAATCCAGAAGTGACACAACATTACCAGTAATTCAAATATGGGTAACATGGATAACAGGATATATGTATAATAAACAAGTGGAGACAGTGAGATGCTATATCAGCTAAAACAAGGAACAAGGAATAAACTGTGGATAACTGTAGTTGGGCTATGCGCTGCCAATTTATTTTGTATATATGCAATGTTGCATCGGCAGCTGATAACATGGCTGCAGTGTCCAAACTATAGGGGGAGGTCATCGGCAGACCCTGTAATCAAGTGAGTTCATAGTCCGCAGCTAGAGCAAAGTCAGAGTGAACAGGCCGGAGAGCGCTGACACAGCTCCGGGGACAGCATTATAAACCATCTCTGCCTCACCCGATACCAACCCGAGGGGACCAAAGAACAGGATAGACGAGATCATCGGCTAGCAATCGGAGTCCCTGAGGCTGTGTAGAGGCTGTCAACCCAAGAAGACAAGAGAGATCCTGAAGATCAGTGCCCCTGCTGTATGCCAGATAACGGAGCAGGAAGTCTACAATGAGGTTAGGGAACGAGAGTGGGTCCGGAGCTTTTTGGTCTGCATATGTTGAGGTGATCTTGTCTCTGCGCCGCTCACATGTCCCCAGGATAGGGATCTCGATCATCTGGACGTCTCTGTTAGGCATGCTTGAAGTGGAAAGCATCGTGGAAGAGGCAGGTAGGGTGTCAGGCTGCGGGCTCTCCACAGCGTCTTGCGCTGTGGTGTCGCTGATAGGTCCTGTGACTGCTTCCCGTAGAGACTGAGCAAGATCAGCGAACTGCTCAGACATTTTCTTTTCAAGCTGTGCGAGCCAGGATCCGATGATATCATAAGATATCCGTGCATCCATGTTAGGGATGTCGTTGTGGGGACTGGGCAGTAGAGGTAAAGTGACCGCCGGGCAGAGTCCGCTCTTAGGTTGCCCTATTGCCGGGTGGTAGTGAAAATTTGCTCTCTCCAGTCTCAGCAGTCCAGCCTGCCCCAGAATGATCTCTCAAAAGGTTAGACGTACATGTAGTGCTTAAAATAATTCCCCCATATTACTAATAGGAGGAGAAACTCTCTCTTCTCCACAATGCTGGTAGCTATGACAGTGACTTGCAAGCGAGCAAAAGTTGTGCGTAAATGCGGCCTAGATAAGATGGCGCCCATTAACGCTTCTCTGCTCCTCAGTGACTTTTTGCTTATGTCAGGGTGAGTCTCCATTCTTCACAATGCTCTTCTCCGCTCCACACATTGTTAGGGCTCAAAGGTAGTATTCTGTTAGAGTTGTATTCTAGGGTTAAAACATATTTTTCAATCCAGTTTCATGGAGCACCAGAGAAGTGCGACCATCTCAGAGCCCTGCTAGACTCCGCCCCCGATATCTCTCAAATTTTAACATAGAGGACCTGTTTTTTTTTTCCCTTTCCTAGTAACCACTAATCACGTGAGATTTATTGGCTAATCATTATCAGCCAATTAGCTCTCTGCTATGTAAGGAACTGTAATAGTATAAAAATGCATGTATATGAAAATGTGTTAGTCTTGTGTTACTGTTTTTTGTGCTGGGACACTGTTGCAACAGTGTAATAAAGATTACCTCTCCTGAGGTGAGCCCTTGTTTGATAAATATCTGGTCTGGACCTCTTTATTACTGCACCTGAGACGAGCTCACTCATGACAGAACTGTCGCCAAGCAAACCGTGTAGTTCCGTATTCTAGTAGCGTCATCTACCCATAGTGGTCACATTCTTCACCTATAACCAATGACTGTTTAGCTGATAGTAATGAATCATCGTAACTAGGATGATGTATCATCCAACCAGGGGGATGAGTAAAGTGTCTTCCTGTAAATGTAATGCTGGACTGAATTGGATTGTAATCATCCAGAGTATGTGATTCATAGACTATCATGCGCTATCATGTTGGTAATCTACTGTGCGATGGAATTCTCATCTACTAATTTGCTAATTAATTGCTACAGATAATCTTACATACCTCTGTTGCGATGTATGTTGTACTAACCTGTGCAATAAATCACTGGGGGCTGTATGCTCAAAGCAGCTAATGCCATAATTCATAGTGTGTCTGTGCCATAATTTCACAAACACTATATAAAAAAATTGCATTATTAAACCCCAATTGTGACATATCAAACAATGTACATAAATAAGCTTCAATGGAAACATTAGAAACATTAGATTCAATAGAAACATTAGATACCTGAAACTGGTGTTGTTGACTACTCAAATAAATTGCAGCTTTCTACTTGTATATATACATAATATCATTACTACTAATGACACTGCTGCAAATAAATAAAGTGTACTATTGAGGGCATTATATTAGTGTATAGGCACCTTATATTAAAGATTGACATCTACTGTAACGATCACGTCATCTGCCCATCTACACTGATTAGTTGGTCCTTTTATTCATTTATATACCATGTAGACAATATCAGACAATGCAAGTAATGGTGTGTAGTCTTTCTCTATCGATCCAAATGTTACAAAGAACTATATAATGTACTACTTCAACCCCATAGACTACAGGGGGGCCCATAGGTTGCTATCATGATAAGGAAGACAACCACAAATAGAGTAAAATGGAGAAGAAACCACTATACATGAAGAGGAAACCACTATACATGAAGGAAAAATGCCTGTAAATGTGATGCTTAAGTGGTTAGTAGTTATAGGAAGCAATGCCAGTCCAACATAGTGTTAAGGCCATTAGGTTGCAATGTGTTTAGGTGGAATGTTCATCGTGCCTCTGCTTGTAACAACAACTTGTTTCTGTCCCCTCCCTGTTTTAAAGAGGCACATGATCTATCAGAGTAATTCTGAGATCTGAAGCATTGTGTCCAGCTTCTAAGAAGTGTCTCGCAAACCGGCTGGTCACTTTTTTTTTAATTGATGGCTGATCGCATTGCAGACCTATAGTTGGCCATCCTTGTTCTTGCGTCATCTGATGTATTACCGACTTAGCATTAGCCGCAGCTGCAACTCAAGAGGTAGACCACGAACTTGGTTGTACAGATAAAAAAATACCTGATATTGTACTTTTTGTTTTTATGTGGATGGCTGAAGATTAGCCCAGGGAGCATTGAGTTGCATTTAGTACACCCAGTGCATCTAAATGAGCCACTTTTCTTCTTTTTGTGTAACCATGTAGAATTGTTGTAGCAGTGCGTGGGATCTGTTTTCATCAATAAGTCTCTCAAACTCATATTTCGTTTGTCCCTAACTCTGGGGGGTTCCCATTCTTTCAGTGGTAGAGAAGGATCACTTTGTATAATGTGCTAATGTTGGTGCAGGCTTGATCCAACCCACCTGGTGTCGGGACAAAAATTTAGTTGTAAATGTCATCCGCTTATTCTTCACATCTTTATTGCTAGTATTCTCCACAGGTAAGGTATCGCATAACTCTCTAACTTGGCTTATGGCTTGAGGTTGGTATCCTCTTTCAAGAAATTTGGTAGCCATCTGATCCAATTGTTCCTGATTTGCCAGTTGATCACTTATTTCTGATGACCCATTGCATTTGGGCCTTTGGGATTGCCTTCATTAGTGTCCCTGGATGACTGGTAAGATGGAGGAGAGAGTTTCTATCCATGGGTTTTTAATATAAGGTAGTACCCAGTTTCTGTCCCTGTTTCATGATTCAAAGGTAAAAGAAAGTCCACTGCCTTCTTATCATAGTGGATCTTAAACTTCACTGGACTATCAGAGGTATTCAGAGTCTCAAACCTTTGGTTCAATTCTTGTTCAGTGTCTTTCCAGACAATGAAAAGATCATCAATGTATCTCTGGTAAAAGGTTACTTCTGGTTTCTGATAGACATCCATGACTGTGCATTCATAATGCTCCATGAAAAGATTGGCCAAGGATGGGGCCACATTAGACCCAATTGCTGTCCCTTGGATCTGTTGATAGAAGGACTTCTCAAATCGGAAGTAGTTGAGGTGGAGGCTTAGGTCAAGTAGTTCAAACAAAAACTCAAACTGAGAACTTATGTATGGATATGTGTTGAGTGTATTCTCCACACACAGTTTGCCATCATTATGTGGTATTATAGTGTATAAGCTGGTTACATCAACTGTGGCCAAAAGCCAATCGTCTTGTACCTACACATTCTGGATTAACTCCAGTAGTTGTGTAGAGTCTCTCAAGAAGGACTTCATTTGTCGTACACATGGTTGCAAAAAATAGTCGACATAAACTGCCAATCTTGATGTAATTGATCCTTTTGCGGACACTATGGGTCGTCCAGGGGATTTTCTCTATTTGTATGCACCTTGGGCAGTGTATACAATATAGGGCAGATCGGATGCTCTACTTTCAAGAACTGCGCTGTATCACAGTCCAACCATCCATGGTTCACACCACTGTCAATAGCAGACCTGATTATCTTCTGAAATTTCACTGTGGGATCACTCATGAGTTGCATGTATTTTGTATTATTGTTTAGTTGTCTCAGTATTTCCCCTTGATAGTCAGCATAGTTCAATACCACCATCGACCCCTCATCTTTCTTTCCAGGGTGCGCTGAGAGCTCTGTGTTTGACAGCAATGTTATCTATATGGCACACATGAACTAGTGCTCTCTAGCTGTTAAAATACTGTCAAAATGTACTGAGATAAGAGGCGGCCTTCAAGGTTTTAGAAATTAGCATATGAGCCTACGTAGGTTTAGCTTTCAATAAAGAATACCAAGACAACAAAGCAAATTTGATGACAAAATTAAATTGCAAAGTTGTTTAAAATTGCATGCCCTATTTGAATCATGAAAGTTTAATTTTGACAAGACTGTCCCTTTAAATGCTTGTATACATAAAAAAAAACAATTTTATAAAAAAATGTTAAAATATAGATACATTATGGATCAAGCAGTAAGTCTTCATGTACCTAATGGAGTATGATAGAGTAGTGTAACTAAACTGTACTATTTATGAAAATGTCATTAATATTCTGGACTAGTAAATCTCAATTAAAAAGAACATTCTTTTGTCCAAATAAAAGTCACTTATTTAAAAATCACTTATCAATTGTTGCTTTTTCCACCTGCCACTTTTTTTATTCACTTATATATAAGGGTCAGTATAAAATGTTAGAAAGTTATGCACCACAGGATGCTCAGAGTCACAACTTTAAATTATTTCTCTGATAGCATACCTTTGGCTTGCCATTCTCTCTAAAAGTGGTGACCGTTTTACCAACACAGATCAGCAAACACGGGCAAATAAAGATGTAAATAACATAGTCACTTGTGCATCAACCTGTGGTGAATTTTAACTCTCTTATTTTGATGTGGATGTTAAAATGAAGAACCCTTCAATATGCTATCACAGGTAATGCAGTCTCTGCAAGGTAAAATCCCACTTTTGTTGATTTAAACCAGGTGGTCCTCTGATAACTCGCAATGGGTTAAATTATCTCTACCTTCGAAACTCGGAGGACTTTCTCTCCCAGACTTGCGCATATATAATCAGTTACTTCTAGCTCGTATCATAGTGGACTGGTTAACTAGTAGTAATTATATTACAAATATTGACTTGGACTCTAACATAACATACCCAATTGATCTAAGGGCCTTAATACATTGTAATAAAAACGTGCTCCCTCCAGAATTAAACAAAATGAGGTCAATTTACAACCCACTCCATATGTGGAAGAAGGTATGCAACTCATTATCTATAGAATCTAGGGTATCAAGATATAATCCATTACTGAATAACCCGCAGTTTCAAGCTGGGATGCAATCGGCCCTCTTTGCGCAATGGGAGACCCAAGGGCTTGTTCACGTTCACCAATTATTAGATTTTGAGAATAGATGTATTAGGACCTTCAATTCCCTAAAAGAAGAATTTCATATTCCTAACAAAAATTTCTTTGCCTATTTACAGGCAAGACATTATGCTGCCAGCTTATCAACTGAATACGGATGGGATTGGTCTCTGGGACATATAGAGAATTGGCTCTTACTAGTCAAAAATGGTTTTACATCAATTTCCTACATCTATCAAAATTTGGTTTCAATTAAAGGCACAGAAACAATTGAAAAAATTCGAGACAAGTGGGTCGAAATGCTAGGACTTGAAACTCTTGACACTGTTTCACTTACCTCTTCAGTTCAATCGGTTGCCAGGGCAACTTTCTCTGCAACATGGAGAGAGGCGCAGGTTAAGCTCCTGCACATGTCATATTTTACACCGAGGACGGGGTCACAGTGCTTGAATCCTAGTTTTAATAGGTGTCTAAAATGCTCTTTGCCCCTAGCTAATTTAGTGCATATGTTCTGGGAGTGCCCAAAAATAAGACATTTTTGGCTGAAAGTTCAATATTGGTTGGTTAACATGCTGGGTGTCTCCTCTTTGTCTCTCTCACCACTAAAGGTGGTCCTACTTGCTCACGATAAGGATCTACCCCCTAACAATACTAAAATTGTTAATCTGACTATATTAGCAGGTAGATACTTAATCCTAAAGAAATGGAAAACTAGAGCCATCCCGAGTATAAAAGAAATTAAGAATTGTTTAAAGAAACAATGCACGGTTGAACAGGTAGATACTGATCTGCAAAGTGATGAAGATGTTGAGAAATTTTTCTCAATGTGGTTTAAAATTATAAAAACTCTCCCCCTAACGGAAATCGAATACTTAATATACCCATTTAGAAACACTGAACTAGTACTGCTGGGAATTTGGTGACTGTCCTGTTTCTCTTTTCTCTTCCCATATTTTTTCCCCTCTTCTTAAATCTTGCTGTTTCTTTTTTTTTTTTTTTTGTTCTGCTTTGTTATTGTTTTGTTTTGTTTTGCTCTGTTTTGTTTTGTAAACACTCCCCAAATATGTAAAGATACAGGAAATATTTTGTATTTTTTCGTTATGTTTTTTTTTTCTTTTTTCTCCCTTTTTACTTTCTGTATCGTGCTTGACACTTCAATAAAAACTAAATTTAAAAAAAAAAAAAAAAATTGCATGCCCTATTTGAATCATGAAAGTTTAATTTTGACAAGATTGTCCCTTTAAATGCTTGTATACATAAAAAAAAACCTATTCTATAACATTTTTTAAAATATAGATACATTATGGATCAAGCAGTAAGTCTTCATGTACCTAATGGAGTATGATAGAGTAGTGTAACTAAATTGTACTATTTATGAAAATGTCATTAATATTCTGGACTAGTAAATCTCAATTAAAAAGAACATTCTTTTGTCCAAATAAAAGTCACTAATTTAAAAATCACTTATCAATTGTTGCTTTTTCCACCTGCCACTTTTTTAGTCACTTATATATAAGGGTCAGTATAAAATGTTAGAAAGTTATGCACCACAGGTTGCTCAGAGACACAACTTTAAATTACTTCTCTGATAGCACACCTTTGGCTTGCCATTCTCTCTAAAAGTGGTGACCGTTTTACCAACACAGATCAGCAAACAAGAGCAAATAAAGATGTAAATAACATAGTCACTTGTGCATCAACCTGTGGTGAATTTTAACTCTCTTATTTTGATGTGGATGTTAAAATGAAGAACCCTTCAATATGCTATCACAGGTAATGCAGTCTCCGCAAGGGAAAATCCAACTTTTGTTGATTTAAACCAGGTGGTCCTCTGATAACTCGCAATGGGGTCTGTTTTTACTAATAAGTCTCTTAAATTTCTGGCCCGATGATAGACCATTCTTGGTGTTTCAATATGTTGGAATGTTAAAGACTTGTCATATTTAACTAGTTCCCAGCATTTCCTAAGGGAAGAATCCAGATATTTATGTGATGTGTCAAAATTAGTCACAAAATTAATTTGATCCACATTTTGTGTCACTTTCTTCCTTCCTAGAGGAACATCTTGTGTTTGGTCAGATACTCTTGACTTAATTTCATGTACCATTTTGGAATCATATCCATGTGAAATCAACTTCTGTGCCAATTGTCTTGTTTTAATTGTTGCGGACAACAGGAGTGAATTGTGAGGTTATTATCCACCTTTTTTGATGCAATGGATGACAGCTATGTGCCTCAAGCAATGAATTGTGGTCTGTGGGCTTCGTATAAAGTGACGTGCCAAAATCTAGAAAAATAATATAATTTAGGTAAAATTCTATCTTAAATCTAATTGGCATCTCCAACTGGTTTAGGCGAGTCACCAATTCAGTCTTCAACTGTACCACACCACACGTACCATGCCACACCATGAAAACATCATCAATGTAGTGCATATAATAAATCACCTGTGTGCATTCCAGGGGTTTCATAACAAGTTGTTCAGCACATTCAAAGGTATAGGTATCAGCACCACTCTTACCTGCAAATAACAGATTCAAATTTAAAATAATTTTTCTCTATGCAAAATGTCATTAGCTCATGAGGGATGGAGGCGTCCACATCCATGGCAAACTTTCAAAAGATTTCAATATGGAAATTAAACTTGTTGAATCTTGCAAATATGCAAGGTATATGACAGCTTCTACTCCGCACCCCTCCCCATTGAGGGTGAGTCGTGCTTTGATGATGTCATTGGCAAGTCGGCTGATACACTGATTAGAAATTTTGGTGCCATTAGAGAACTGCTTGTATGATGTATATATATTTAAGGTAGTGGGTATTTGGGAATGTTCTATTCTTATTTTGCTAGACATTTGATAAAGGGACTGCAATGGTTCCCAAATGTCATGTTTAATGTGCTACATTAAACATTAAGTTTTATGAACTTTTCAGTGAGTGCCTTATCAATTACAAATATATATATATATATATATATATATATACACACACACACACACACACTCACTGGTCGCTTTATTAGGTACACCTGTTCAATTGCTTGGTAACACAAATTGCTAATCAGTCAATCACATGGCAGCAAATCAATGCATTTAGGCATCTAGACGTGGTGAAGACGACTTGCTGAAGTTCAAACTGAGCATCAAAATGGGGAAGAAAGGGGATATAAGTGACTTTGAACGTGACATGGTTGTTGTTGCCAGACGGGCTGGTCTGAGTATTTAAAAAACTGCTGATGTACTGGGATATTAACGCACAACCATCTCTAGGGTTTACAAAGAATGGTCCGATAAATAGAAAATATATAGTGAGTGGCAGTTGTGTGGATGAAAATGCCTTCTTGATGTCAGAGGAGAATTGGCAGACTGGTTTGGGATGATAGAAAGGCAACAGTAACTCAAATAACCACTTGTTACAACCAAGGTATGCAGAATACCATCTCTGAATGCACAACACATCGAACCTTGAAAAAGATGGGCTACAGCAGCAGAAGACCACACCAGGTACCACTCCTGTCAGCTAAAAACAGGAATCTGAGGCTACAATTCGCACAGGGTCACCAAAATTGGATAATAGAAGATTGGAAAAACTTTGCCTGGTCTAATAAGTCTCGATTTCAGCTGCGACATTCAGATGGTAGGGTCAGAATTTGGCATAAAAACAACATGAAATCATGGATCCATCCTGCCTTGTATCAACTGTAATGGTGCGGGGGATATTTTCTTAGCATACTTTGGGCCCCTTAGTACCAATTGAGCATCATTTAAACACCACGGTCTACCTGAGTATTGTTGCTGACCATGTCCATCGCTTTATGACTACAGTGTACATATCTTCTGATAGCCACTTCCAGCAGGATAATGCACCATGTCACAAAGATCAAATCTAACTGGTTTCTTGAACATGAAAATGAGTTCACTGTACAGTCACCAGATCTCAATCCAATGGAACACCTTTGGGTTGTGCTGGAACAGGAGATTTGCATCATGGATGCGCAGTTGACAAATCTGCAGCAATTGCGTGATGCTATCATGTCAATATGGACCACAATCTCTGAGGAATGTTGAATCTATACATAAAAGCACTCACTCCCTCCCTCACACTTGAGGGAGTGAGTGCTTTTATGTGTACTCTTTTTGTGTAACCACCTGGTTACTTATACTACAATTAAGGCCATTCCTTTGACTACTACTAGCCCATCCCTCAATATCCAAAGTAGTGCCATCACACATCCTTTCCCTTTGAATGTTGAATCTATGCCACGAAGAATTAAGGCAGTTCTGAAGGAAAAAGGGGGTCCAAACCGATACTAGCAAGGTTAATAAACACCTAGATTACAAGTTTTGTACTAAACAGGGTACAAAACAAACGCAACAAAACCTGCATCATTTCAGCCTCCATAGCAATGCCATTACGAGTTTCGGAAAAGCCTCCTTGTGAGTGCGATATGGTGGCGTTAAGCTCCATAACGCACAAAAGCCAAGGGCTGCTTTGACATGCTCGTGCACGCTTTTCCCCATAGATATCAATGGGGAGAGAATGTTGGGGGAAAAAACAACACCTGAAGTACAGAATGGCGATCGCCGTAACGCAACGCAACCCCATTGATGTCTATGTGGAAAAGAAAGTTACATTTAAACCTAACACCCTAGCATAAACCCCTAGTAGAAACACCTGCCCCGACGTCACTGCCACTATAATAAAGTTATTAACCCCAAATCTGCCGCCCCTGGCATCGCCGACGATAATAAAAGTTATTAACCCCTATTCTGCCGCTCCCGACATCGCAGTCACTATAATAAAGTTATTAACCCTATTCCGCCGCTCCCTGATATCAACACCACTATAATAAAGTTATTAACCCCTAATCTGCTGTCCCGACATCCAATTCAAATCAGCCAATAGGATGAGAGTTTCTGAAATCATATTGGTTGTTTAAAACAGCCAATAGGATGAGAGATACTGAAATCCTATTGGTTGTTCAAATCAGCCAATAGGAATTCAGTAGCTCTCATCCTATTGGCTGTTTTGAACAGCCAATAGGATTTCAGAAGCTCTCATCCTATTGGCTGATTTGAATTTGAAGAATCAAATCAGCAGGTAGATACTTAATCCTAAATTAGCAGGTAGATACTTAATCCTAAAGAAATGGAAAACTAGAGCCATCCCGAGTATAAAAGAAATTAATAATTGTTTAAAGAAACAATGCACGGTTGAACAGGTAGATACTGATCTGCAAAGTGATGAAGATGTTGAGAAATTTTTCTCAATGTGGTTTAAAATTATAAAAACTCTCCCCCTAACGGAAATCGAATACTTAATATACCCATTTAGAAACACTGAACTAGTACTGCTGGGAATTTGGTGACTGTCCTGTTTCTCTTTTCTCTTCCCATATTTTTTCCCCTCTTCTTAAATCTTGCTGTTTCTTTTTTTTTTTTTTTTGTTCTGCTTTGTTTTTGTTTTGTTTTGTTTTGCTCTGTTTTGTTTTGTAAACACTCCCCAAATATGTAAAGATACAGGAAATATTTTGTATTTTTTCGTTATGTTTTTTTTTTTTCTTTTTTCTCCCTTTTTACTTTCTGTATCGTGCTTGACACTTCAATAAAAACTAAATTTAAAAAATAAATAAAAAATTGCATGCCCTATTTGAATCATGAAAGTTTAATTTTGACAAGATTGTCCCTTTAAATGCTTGTATACATAAAAAAAACCTATTCTATAACATTTTTTAAAATATAGATACATTATGGATCAAGCAGTAAGTCTTCATGTACCTAATGGAGTATGATAGAGTAGTGTAACTAAATTGTACTATTTATGAAAATGTCATTAATATTCTGGACTAGTAAATCTCAATTAAAAAGAACATTCTTTTGTCCAAATAAAAGTCACTAATTTAAAAATCACTTATCAATTGTTGCTTTTTCCACCTGCCACTTTTTTAGTCACTTATATATAAGGGTCAGTATAAAATGTTAGAAAGTTATGCACCACAGGTTGCTCAGAGACACAACTTTAAATTACTTCTCTGATAGCATACCTTTGGCTTGCCATTCTCTCTAAAAGTGGTGACCGTTTTACCAACACAGATCAGCAAACACGGGCAAATAAAGATGTAAATAACATAGTCACTTGTGCATCAACCTGTGGTGAATTTTAACTCTCTTATTTTGATGTGGATGTTAAAATGAAGAACCCTTCAATATGCTATCACAGGTAATGCAGTCTCCGCAAGGGAAAATCCAACTTTTGTTGATTTAAACCAGGTGGTCCTCTGATAACTCGCAATGGGGTCTGTTTTTACTAATAAGTCTCTTAAATTTCTGGCCCGATGATAGACCATTCTTGGTGTTTCAATATGTTGGAATGGTAAAGACTTGTCATATTTAACTAGTTCCCAGCATTTCCTAAGGGAAGAATCCAGATATTTATGTGATGTGTCAAAATTAGTCACAAAATTAATTTGATCCACATTTTGTGTCACTTTCTTCCTTCCTAGAGGAACATCTTGTGTTTGGTCAGATACTCTTGACTTAATTTCATGTACCATTTTGGAATCATATCCATGTGAAATCAACTTCTGTGCCAATTGTCTTGTTTTAATTGTTGCGGACAACAGGAGTGAATTGTGAGGTTATTATCCACCTTTTTTGATGCAATGGATGACAGCTATGTGCCTCAAGCAATGAATTGTGGTCTGTGGGCTTCGTATAAAGTGAAGTGCCAAATCTAGAAAAATAATATAATTTAGGTAAAATTCTATCTTAAATCTAATTGGCATCTCCAACTGGTTTAGGCGAGTCACCAATTCAGTCTTCAACTGTACCACACCACACGTACCATGCCACACCATGAAAACATCATCAATGTAGTGCATATAATAAATCACCTGTGTGCATTCCAGGGGTTTCATAACAAGTTGTTCATACCAGGCCATATATAAAATAGCATATGTGAGTGCCATATTTGACCCATGGCCATTCCTGAGATTTGCAAGTAATACATTCAAAGGTATAGGTATCAGCACCACTCTTACCTGCAAATAACAGATTCAAATTTAAAATAATTTTTCTCTATGCAAAATGTCATTAGCTCATGAGGGATGGAGGCGTCCACATCCATGGCAAACTTTCAAAAGATTTCAATATGGAAATTAAACTTGTTGAATCTTGCAAATATGCAAGGTATATGACAGCTTCTACTCCGCACCCCTCCCCATTGAGGGTGAGTCGTGCTTTGATGATGTCATTGGCAAGTCGGCTGATACACTGATTAGAAATTTTGGTGCCATTAGAGAACTGCTTGTATGATGTATATATATTTAAGGTAGTGGGTATTTGGGAATGTTCTATTCTTATTTTGCTAGACATTTGATAAAGGGACTGCAATGGTTCCCAAATGTCATGTTTAATGTGCTACATTAAACATTAAGTTTTATGAACTTTTCAGTGAGTGCCTTATCAATTACAAATATATATATATATATATATATATATATATATATACACACACACACACACACTCACTGGTCGCTTTATTAGGTACACCTGTTCAATTGCTTGGTAACACAAATTGCTAATCAGTCAATCACATGGCAGCAAATCAATGCATTTAGGCATCTAGACGTGGTGAAGACGACTTGCTGAAGTTCAAACTGAGCATCAAAATGGGGAAGAAAGGGGATATAAGTGACTTTGAACGTGACATGGTTGTTGTTGCCAGACGGGCTGGTCTGAGTATTTAAAAAACTGCTGATGTACTGGGATATTAACGCACAACCATCTCTAGGGTTTACAAAGAATGGTCCGATAAAGAGAAAATATATAGTGAGTGGCAGTTGTGTGGATGAAAATGCCTTCTTGATGTCAGAGGAGAATTGGCAGACTGGTTTGGGATGATAGAAAGGCAACAGTAACTCAAATAACCACTTGTTACAACCAAGGTATGCAGAATACCATCTCTGAATGCACAACACATCGAACCTTGAAAAAGATGGGCTACAGCAGCAGAAGACCACACCAGGTACCACTCCTGTCAGCTAAAAACAGGAATCTGAGGCTACAATTCGCACAGGGTCACCAAAATTGGATAATAGAAGATTGGAAAAACTTTGCCTGGTCTAATAAGTCTCGATTTCAGCTGCGACATTCAGATGGTAGGGTCAGAATTTGGCGTAAAAACAACATGAAATCATGGATCCATCCTGCCTTGTATCAACTGTAATGGTGCGGGGGATATTTTCTTAGCATACTTTGGGCCCCTTAGTACCAATTGAGCATCATTTAAACACCACGGTCTACCTGAGTATTGTTGCTGACCATGTCCATCGCTTTATGACTACAGTGTACATATCTTCTGATAGCCACTTCCAGCAGGATAATGCACCATGTCACAAAGATCAAATCTAACTGGTTTCTTGAACATGAAAATGAGTTCACTGTACAGTCACCAGATCTCAATCCAATGGAACACCTTTGGGTTGTGCTGGAACGGGAGATTTGCATCATGGATGTGCAGTTGACAAATCTGCAGCAATTGCGTGATGCTATCATGTCAATATGGACCACAATCTCTGAGGAATGTTGAATCTATACATAAAAGCACTCACTCCCTCCCTCACACTTGAGGGAGTGAGTGCTTTTATGTGTACTCTTTTTGTGTAACCACCTGGTTACTTATACTTCACTGTGAATCAGTACACAGCACCCAAGGGCTTCAGTTACTACAATTAAGGCCATTCCTTTGACTACTACTAGCCCATCCCTCAATATCCAAAGTAGTGCCATCACACATCCTTTCCCTTTGAATGTTGAATCTATGCCACGAAGAATTAAGGCAGTTCTGAAGGAAAAAGGGGGTCCAAACCGATACTAGCAAGGTTAATAAACACCTAGATTACAAGTTTTGTACTAAACAGGGTACAAAACAAACGCAACAAAACCTGCATCATTTCAGCCTCCATAGCAATGCCATTACGAGTTTCGGAAAAGCCTCCTTGTGAGTGCGATATGGTGGCGTTAAGCTCCATAACGCACAAAAGCCAAGGGCTGCTTTGACATGCTCGTGCACGCTTTTCCCCATAGATATCAATGGGGAGAGAATGTTGGGGGAAAAAACAACACCTGAAGTACAGAATGGCGATCGCCGTAACGCAACGCAACCCAATTGATGTCTATGTGGAAAAGAAAGTTACATTTAAACCTAACACCCTAGCATAAACCCCTAGTAGAAACACCTGCCCCGACGTCACTGCCACTATAATAAAGTTATTAACCCCAAATCTGCCGCCCCTGGCATCGCCGACGATAATAAAAGTTATTAACCCCTATTCTGCCGCTCCCGACATCGCAGACACTATAATAAAGTTATTAACCCTATTCCGCCGCTCCCTGATATCAACACCACTATAATAAAGTTATTAACCCCTAATCTGCTGTCCCGACATCCAATTCAAATCAGCCAATAGGATGAGAGTTTCTGAAATCATATTGGTTGTTTAAAACAGCCAATAGGATGAGAGATACTGAAATCCTATTGGTTGTTCAAATCAGCCAATAGGAATTCAGTAGCTCTCATCCTATTGGCTGTTTTGAACAGCCAATAGGATTTCAGAAGCTCTCATCCTATTGGCTGATTTGAATTTGAAGAATCAAATCAGCCAATAGGAATGCAAGGTATGCCATTTTGAAATGGCTACCTTGCATTCATCTTCAGTGTACGGCGGCGACCGTATGAAGAGGACACTCCGCGCAGGATGGCATCAGCTTCCAGGATGGCTCCGCTCCACTCCGCCAGGATGAAGATAGAAGACACCCCCGGGATGGATGAAGATGTCGCCGCCTGGATGAAGACTTCACCGCCTGGATGGAGATGGATGTCCTGACTTCAGGAACCGTGAGTATATCTTCTGGGGTTAGTGTTAGTTTTTTGTTTTTTTTTGGGTGGGTTTTTTTTTTTTAGATTAGGGCTTTGGGCTTTGAAAAAGAGCTGAATGCCCTTTTAAGATCAATGCAAAAGAGCTAAATGCCCTGGGCTTTACTGTTGGGGGGGACTTTGTATTTCTTTTACAGGTAAAAGAGCTGATTTCTTTAGGACAATGCCCTACAAAAGGAACTTTTAAGGGCTATTGGTAGTTTATTGTAGGCTAGGGGGTGTTTTTAGTTTTATATGGCTATTATATTAGGTGCAATTGTTTTCATTTTTATTTTTGATAATTTTGTTAATTTTTTTGTAATCTTACGGCTAGATTTAGAGTTTGGCGGCCAAAGGGGTGCGTTAGCTATGCGTGCTTTTTTCCCCCGCACCTTTTAAATACCGCTGGTATTTAGAGTTCACAGAATGGCTGGGTTTTCAGTGCGTTAGGCTCCAAGAAGGGAGCGTAGAGCATAATTTAACGCCACTGCAACTCTCGATACCAGCGGTGCTTAAGGACGCGGCCAGCTTCAAAAACGTGCTCGTGCACGATTCCCCCATAGAAAACAATGGGGCTGTTTGAGCTGAAAAAAAACCTAACACCTGCAAAAAAGCCGCGTTCAGCTCCTAACGCATCCCCATTATTTCCTATGGGGAAACACTTCCTACGTCTGCACCTAACACTCTAACTAACTAAAGTACAAAAAATAAAAAAGAACTAAGTTACAAAAAGAAAGAAAGAAGATTGAAGATGCTGCTTGATAGAAGACTTTATCCCGATGATGGACTTCCAACTTCAGCCCGATGATGGATTTCTTCAGCCGCCGCTTGGATCCAGACTTCAGCCCGAGGATGGACGTCACTCTTCAGCCCCCCGCTTGGGCTTGGATCAACACTTCCGAGGCTTGGATCAAGACTTCCGAGGACGGATCGGTGAACCTGGCATGGTGAAGATAAGCTAGGAAGATCTTCAGGGGCTTAGTGTTAGGTTTATTTAAGGGGGGTTTGGGTTAGATTAGGGGTATGTGGGTGGTGGGTTGTAATGTTGGGGGGGGTATTGTATGTGTTTTTTTACAGGCAAAAGAGCTGAATTCTTTGGGGCATGCCCCGCAAAGGGCTCTGTTCAGGGCTGGTAAGGTAAAAGAGCTTTGAACTTTTTTAATTTAGAATAGGGTAGGGCATTTTTTTATTTTGGGGGGCTTTGTTATTTTATTAGGGGGCTTAGAGTAGGTGTAATTAGTTTAAAAATGTTGTAATTTTTTTCTAATGTTTGTAAATATTTTTTTATTTTTTGTAACTTAGTTCTTTTTTATTTTTTGTACTTTAGTTAGTTTATTTAATTGTATTTATTTGTAGGAATTGTATTTAATTAATTTATTGATAGTGTAGTGTTAGGTTTAATTGTAGATAATTGTAGGTATTTTATTTAATTAATTTATTGATAGTGTAGTGTTAGGTTTAATTGTAACTTAGGTTAGGATTTATTTTACAGGTAATTTTGTAATTATTTTAACTAGGTAACTATTAAATAGTTATTAACTATTTAATAGCTATTGTACCTGGTTAAAATAATTACAAAGTTGCCTGTAAAATAAATATTAATCCTAAAATAGCTACAATATAATTATAATTTATATTGTAGCTATATTAGGGTTTATTTTACAGGTAAGTATTTAGCTTTAAATAGGAATAATTTATTTAATAAGAGTTAATTTATTTTGTTAGATTTAAATTATATTTAATTTAGGGGGGTGTTAGGGTTAAAGTTAGACTTAGCTTTAGGGGTTAATAAATTTATTATAGTAGCGGTGAGCTCCTGTCAGCAGATTAGGGGTTAATACTTGAAGTTAGGTGTCGGCAATGTTAGGGAAGGCAGATTAGGGGTTAATACTATTTATTATAGGGTTATTGAGGCAGGAGTGAGGCGGATTAGGGGTTAATACATTTATTATAGCAGCGGTGCGGTCCGCTCGGCAGATTAGGGGTCAATAAATGTAGTTAGGTGGAGGCGACGTTGGGGGCGGCAGATTAGGGGTTAATAAATATAATATAGGGGTCGGCGATGTTAGGGCAGCAGATTAGGGGTACATAGGGATAATGTAGGTGGCGGGGGTGTACGGAGCGGCAGATTAGGGGTTAATAATAATATGCAGGGGTCAGCGATAGCGGGGGCGGCAGATTAGGGGTTAATAAATATAATATAGGGGTCGGCGGTGTTAGAGGCAGCAGATTAGGGGTTCATAGGGATAATGTAGGTGGCAGCGGTGTGCGGTCGGCAGATTAGGGGTTAAAACATTTTAATAGAGTGGCGGCGATGTGGGGGTACCTCGGTTTAGGGGTACATAGGTAGTTTATGGGTGTTAGTGTACTTTAGAGCACAGTAGTTAAGGGCTTTATAATCCGGCGTTAGCCCAGAAAGCTCTTAACTACTGTTTTTTTTCTGCGGCTGGAGTTTTGTCGTTAGATTTCTAACACTCACTTCAGCCACGACTCTAAATACCAGCGTTAGAAAGATCCCATTGAAAAGATAGGATACGCAATTGACGTAAGGGGATCTGCGGTATGGAAAAGTCGCGGCTGGAAAGTGAGCGTTAGACCCTTTAATGACTGGCTCCAAATACCAGAGGACGGTAAAAACCAGCATTAGGAGCCTCTAACGCTGGTTTTGACGGATACCGCCCAACTCTAAATCTAGGCCTTAGTGTTTTTTATTTTTCTTGATTTTAGTGTTTATTATTTTTTAAAGATTTTTTGTAGGATTTGGGGGGTTTTTTTATTGCAATTTTTTTTTGGTAGTGTTAGGTTTTTTTAAAATTTATAATTTGGATATTTTAATTGGTATTATTTTTATTTTATTAGATTAGTTATGTTAGGTTAATTTATAGTTTAATGTTAGGTTTATATTTATTTCACAGGTAAGTTTTTATTTATTTAAATAGAGTTATATTGTAATTTAAAGTTAGGTTTAGGGATTAATAGTTTAGTTTAGTGTTTTGCAATGTGGGGACTGGCAGTTTACTGTTTAATAACTTTATTTAGTGGCCGATATGTTGGGGAGCGGCCGTATAAGGGTTAATAACTTTATAATAGTGGCAGCGATGTCGGGGTGTGGGGGAATAGGGGTTAATATAGTTAAATAGTGTTGGCGATGTGGGTGGGCGGCAGATTAGGGGTTAATAACTTTATTGAACAGTCGCAATGTGGGTGGGCAGCAGATTAGGGGTTAATATGTTTAATTTAGTGTTTGTGATGCAGGAGGGCGGCAGTTTAGGGGTTAAAAGGTAGTTTATGGGTGTTAGTGTACTTTTTAGCATTTTAGTTATGAGTTTTGAGAAACATTTTTGTTATACAAAACTCATAACTACTGCTTTCAGATGGTGGTACGGATTGTGTCGGTATAGGCTCTAATGCAAGCTTTTTAGTCGGACCGCACAACCTGTAATACTGGTGCTATGGAAATCCCATGCACAAACGTAATTTTTTTTGAGTGCGGGATTGACGTTGCGTTACAGGCTAAAATGCTTGCGGTACAGGTATACAGACACAACTCCCAATAGTGGGTTAATGCTTTTACGCTGAAATTGCAATTTTTTTCAGCGTTAAAAGCCACAACGCAAACCTCACAATCTAGGTGAAAGTGTCCGGTGAGTGTATTTATATATATATATACACTGTATATATAACACAAAGAAAACACACTGCTAGATTAAAAGCAAAATGGAAGAGTTAGTTTCAGCATTAGGCCAAATTGTGACAACCAAACACACTGAGATACAAAAAAGGGTGACACAGGTCCAATGTAATTTCCCTAGACACAAACAAAACACAGAAATGAACTGCATGTACACATCCTATTATCCTTCAAAACTCACAGCCCTGGGGGCTCACCAGCACTCACAGCTTCACAGTTTTCAGTGACTCAGGCAGTTAACCCCAGACATACCTGGATGCAAGCCCATAAGGAAAATTACAAAAACAAAATTATTAACACAACACAAAGAAAGTCTGGCGCTCTCTTGCAAGCACACAGCTAGATTAAAAGCAATATATATATACTGTATATAGACATATACACACACAACTACATGTTATTTAAATATAACTTAAAAACCGTTTTAGTCCTGAAATTATGATTAAGGCAAAAAAGCATTGATGATGATTAATAATTTGAGACAAAAATTATTATTTGTTGTGCTTTACAAATAGATTAAACTTGAGATTTGGAGCTGTATTATGAATTGAGGCACAAATCTAATTTTACAGATAGTATAATTAAAAAATGATTGCTTAAATATATTGAATAATGTTTCACATACACAACTCCATTTGACATGGAAACACAATTACTAATCTTAGGATATTATTCTGACCCTTTAATTTAAATTATCGCTAAATAACACGTTACAAATGAGAGTCAATTTATGAACTGTAAAGTGACAATCATTTAAATGATTTTAAACAGAAATTGTGTTTATTATGCCAATGTTTCAGAAAGCAAAATTCTACAATAAAATA
The DNA here is from genome assembly GCF_027579735.1 of Bombina bombina. Lineage (NCBI taxonomy): Eukaryota > Metazoa > Chordata > Amphibia > Anura > Bombinatoridae > Bombina > Bombina bombina. Next base: position 463,108,205 of record NC_069503.1, read on the forward strand.
AAAATGAATTTAGCTACACACTACACACACTCTCAATTCATTGTAGATTTATTTCCACATAGTTTGTGCAAAAATTGCTTAAATATATTAAAGGAACATTCTACTTGAAAATGTTTATTGTTTAAAAATGTATATAATCTCTTTATTATACATTCCCCAGTGCTGTGTAACCGACACTGTTATATTAAAGGGGCAGTCTACACCAGAATTGTTATTGTTTTAAAAGATAGATAATCCCTTTATTACCCATAACCTAGTTTTGCATAACCAACACAGTTATATTAATATACTTTTAACCTCTGTGATTATCTTGTATCTAAGCCTCTGCACACTGCCCCTTTATTTCAGTTCTTTTGGCAGACTTGCAGTTTAGCTAATCAGTGCCTGCTTCCAGATAACTTCACGTGCACGAGCACAGTGTTATCTATATGAAACACATGAACTAACACCCTATAGTGGTGAAAAACTGTTAAAATGCATTCTGAAAAGAGGTGGCCTTCAAGGTCTAAGAAATTAGCATATGAACCTCCTAGGTTAAGCTTTCAACTAAGAATACCAAGAGAAGAAAGCAAAATTGGTGATAAAAGTTAACTGGAAAATTGTTTAAAATTACATGCCCTATCTGAATCACGAAAGTTTATTTTGGCTTAGACTGTCCCTTTAACCCTTTGAGTGCTAAGCACTTTCCCACCTGGGTGCTAATATTTTCTAAGTTTTTTTTTATTTTTTTAAATTTTTGGAGAAAAAAAAATAACTTTTTTTTTTTTTACAGACCCCCAAGACTTACACTTTTGGAAAGGTTAGGCGATTACCTTCCTTTCCAACAGTGGGTGTTGGGGGTCTGTAGCTGCTTAGATGCCTGAGATACAGGCTTCTAAGCAGCATGCCCCCTCCACCTATACTTAACTTTCAGGCTAGATTACGAGTTTTGCGGGAAGGTGAAAAAGCAGCGTTAACAGGTCCTAACGCTGCTTTTTTACGCCCGCTGGTATTACGAGTCTTGCAGGTTTAGGGGCACCGCACACTTTTTTGGCCTTACTGCAAACCAACTTACGTAAATTTTGTAAAGGCTTTTTTCAATGGGACTTGCATAGTGCCAGTATTATGAGTTTGTCCTGGGAGGCAAAAAAGTGAGCGGTACACCCTCTACCGCCAAGTTTCCTAACGCATTTTAAAGTTAGTAGTTATGAGTTTTACGCTACAAAGCTGTAGAATAAAACTCATAACTAAAGTGCTAAAAAGTACACTAACACCCATAAACTACCTATTAACCCCTAAACCGAGGCCCTCCCACATTGCAAACATTAAAATAAAATTATTAACCCCTAATCTGCCGCTCCGGACATCGCCACCACTATAATAAACATTTTAACCCCTAAACCGCCGCACTCCCGCCTCGCAAACACTAGTTAAATATTATTAACCTCTAATCTGCCACCCCTAACATTACCGCCACCTACATTATACTTATTAACCCCTAATCTGCCGTCCCCAACGTCGCAGCCACTATTCTAAATTTATTAACCCTTTAAACCTAAGTCTAACCATAACCCTAACACCCCCTAACTTAAATATAATTAAAATAAATCTAAATAAAATTTCTATCATTACCTAAATTATTCCTATTTAAAACTAATAGTTATATTATATCTATCTTATGGTTTATTTTTATTTTACAGGCAAGTTTGTATTTATTTTAACTAGGTAGAATAGTTACTAAATAGTTATTAACTATTTACTAACTACCTAGCTAAAATGAATACAAATTTACCTGTAAAATAAAACCTAACCTAAATTACACTAACACCTAACACTACACTAAAATTAAATAATTTATCTAAATTAAATGCAATTAAATAAATTAAATAGAATAAAATAAATTAAATACAATTAAATAAATTAAACACTATTAGCTAAATTACAAAAAAACACACTAAATTACAGAAAATAAAAAACAAATTACAAGATATTTAAACTAAATACACCTAATCTAATAGCCCTATCAAAAATAAAAAAGCCCCCCCCCCAAAAAAATAAAAAAATAAAACCCTAAACTAAACTATCAATAGCCCTTTTGCCTCAAAGAAATCAGCTCTTTTACCTGAAAAATAAATACAAACAACCCCCCCAACAGTAAAACCCACCACCCACACAACCAATCCCCCAAATAAAACCCTAACTAAAAAAACTAAGTTCCCCATTTCCCTGAAAAGGGCATTTGGATGGGCATTGCCCTTAAAAGGGCATTTAGCTCTATTGCTGCCCAGAGCCCTAACCTAAAAATAAAACCTGAGCATCCTCTTCTTCCGACGTCTTCTTGCTGAATGAAGGTACCTTTAAGTGACATCATCCAAGTGACATCATCCAAGATGGCGTCCCTTAGATTCCGATTGGCTGAAAGAATTCTATCAGCCAATCAGAATTAAGGTAGAAAAAATCCTATTGGCTGATCCAATCAGCCAATAAGATTGAGCTTGCATTCTATTGGCTGATTGGAACAGCCAATAGAATGGGGGCTCAATCCTAAGTTTGTATTTTTTTTAACTAGGTAGAATAGTTACTAAATAGTTATTAACTATTTACTAACTACCTAGCTAAAATGAATACAAATTTACCTGTAAAATAAAACCTAACCTAAATTACACTAACACCTAACACTACACTAAAATTAAATAATTTATCTAAATTAAATGCAATTAAATAAATTAAATAGAATAAAATAAATTAAATACAATTAAATAAATTAAACACTATTAGCTAAATTACAAAAAAACACACTAAATTACAGAAAATAAAAACAAATTACAAGATATTTAAACTAAATACACCTAATCTAATAGCCCTATCAAAAATAAAAAAGCCCCCCCCCCAAAAAAAAAATAAAAAAATAAAACCCTAAACTAAACTATCAATAGCCCTTTTGCCTCAAAGAAATCAGCTCTTTTACCTGAAAAATAAATACAAACAACCCCCCCAACAGTAAAACCCACCACCCACACAACCAATCCCCCAAATAAAACCCTAACTAAAAAAACTAAGTTCCCCATTGCCCTGAAAAGGGCATTTAGATGGGCATTGCCCTTAAAAGGGCATTTAGCTCTATTGCTGCCCAGAGCCCTAACCTAAAAATAAAACCTGAGCATCCTCTTCTTCCGACGTCTTCTTGCTGAATGAAGGTACCTTTAAGTGACGTCATCCAAGTGACATCATCCAAGATGGCGTCCCTTAGATTCCGATTGGCTGAAAGAATTCTATCAGCAATCAGAATTAAGGTAGAAAAAATCCTATTGGCTGATCCAATCAGCCAATAAGATTGAGCTTGCATTCTATTGGCTGATTGGAACAGCCAATAGAATGGGGGCTCAATCCTAAGTTTGTATTTATTTTAACTAGGTAGAATAGTTACTAAATAGTTATTAACTATTTACTAACTACCTAGCTAAAATGAATACAAATTTACCTGTAAAATAAAACCTAACCTAAATTACACTAACACCTAACACTACACTAAAATTAAATAATTTATCTAAATTAAATGCAATTAAATAAATTAAATAGAATAAAATAAATTAAATACAATTAAATAAATTAAACACTATTAGCTAAATTACAAAAAAACACACTAAATTACAGAAAATAAAAACAAATTACAAGATATTTAAACTAAATACACCTAATCTAATAGCCCTATCAAAAATAAAAAAGCCCCCCCCCCAAAAAAAATAAAAAAATAAAACCCTAAACTAAACTATCAATAGCCCTTTTGCCTCAAAGAAATCAGCTCTTTTACCTGAAAAATAAATACAAACAACCCCCCCAACAGTAAAACCCACCACCCACACAACCAATCCCCCAAATAAAACCCTAACTAAAAAAACTAAGTTCCCCATTGCCCTGAAAAGGGCATTTAGATGGGCATTGCCCTTAAAAGGGCATTTAGCTCTATTGCTGCCCAGAGCCCTAACCTAAAAATAAAACCTGAGCATCCTCTTCTTCCGACGTCTTCTTGCTGAATGAAGGTACCTTTAAGTGACGTCATCCAAGTGACATCATCCAAGATGGCGTCCCTTAGATTCCGATTGGCTGAAAGAATTCTATCAGCAATCAGAATTAAGGTAGAAAAAATCCTATTGGCTGATCCAATCAGCCAATAAGATTGAGCTTGCATTCTATTGGCTGATTGGAACAGCCAATAGAATGGGGGCTCAATCCTAAGTTTGTATTTATTTTAACTAGGTAGAATAGTTACTAAATAGTTATTAACTATTTACTAACTACCTAGCTAAAATGAATACAAATTTACCTGTAAAATAAAACCTAACCTAAATTACACTAACACCTAACACTACACTAAAATTAAATAATTTATCTAAATTAAATGCAATTAAATAAATTAAATAGAATAAAATAAATTAAATACAATTAAATAAATTAAACACTATTAGCTAAATTACAAAAAAACACACTAAATTACAGAAAATAAAAACAAATTACAAGATATTTAAACTAAATACACCTAATCTAATAGCCCTATCAAAAATAAAAAAGCCCCCCCCCAAAAAAAATAAAAAAATAAAACCCTAAACTAAACTATCAATAGCCCTTTTGCCTCAAAGAAATCAGCTCTTTTACCTGAAAAATAAATACAAACAACCCCCCCAACAGTAAAACCCACCACCCACACAACCAATCCCCCAAATAAAACCCTAACTAAAAAAACTAAGTTCCCCATTGCCCTGAAAAGGGCATTTAGATGGGCATTGCCCTTAAAAGGGCATTTAGCTCTATTGCTGCCCAGAGCCCTAACCTAAAAATAAAACCTGAGCATCCTCTTCTTCCGACGTCTTCTTGCTGAATGAAGGTACCTTTAAGTGACGTCATCCAAGTGACATCATCCAAGATGCCGTCCCTTAGATTCCGATTGGCTGAAAGAATTCTATCAGCCAATCAGAATTAAGGTAGAAAAAATCCTATTGGCTGATCCAATCAGCCAATATGATTGAGCTTGCATTCTATTGGCTGATTGGAACAGCCAATAGAATGGGGGCTCAATCCTAAGTTTGTATTTATTTTAACTAGGTAGAATAGTTACTAAATAGTTATTAACTATTTACTAACTACCTAGCTAAAATGAATACAAATTTACCTGTAAAATAAAACCTAACCTAAATTACACTAACACCTAACACTAAACTAAAATTAAATAATTTATCTAAATTAAATGCAATTAAATAAATTAAATAGAATAAAATAAATTAAATACAATTAAATAAATTAAACACTATTAGCTAAATTACAAAAAACACACTAAATTACAGAAAATAAAAAACAAATTACAAGATATTTAAACTAAATACACCTAATCTAATAGCCCTATCAAAAATAAAAAAGCCCCCCCCCCCAAAAAAAAAATAAAAAAATAAAACCCTAAACTAAACTATCAATAGCCCTTTTGCCTCAAAGAAATCAGCTCTTTTACCTGAAAAATACATACAAACAACCCCCCCAACAGTAAAACCCACCACCCACACAACCAATCCCCCAAATAAAACCCTAACTAAAAAAACTAAGTTCCCCATTGCCCTGAAAAGGGCATTTGGATGGGCATTGCCCTTAAAAGGGCATTTAGCTCTATTGCTATGTGCAGAAATATTTACAGTAAGTACACAGTATAACATTTTATTAAATATGAATATTGCATAACTTTGCTTTTACATGTTTTCACCTATTTAACAGCAAAGGGCTCCAATAGAGAAAAAGAGAAAAAGAGAAAGAGAGAGAGAGAGAGAGAGAGAGATTGTATAGACCTGTATAAAAACCAACTCACTAATTACATTCACTACAGGTGTGTGTGGGGGCTCTGGGAGAAGGTTCCTTACAGAGGAAAAACAGCTCTCTCTAATATCCTGCTTATGTAAACCCCATTTTTCATCCTGTCACACATCCCCTTACCCAGCGGAATACCATCACGTGGAGCGGCCATTGCTAAAAGTACATGCAGCCGATAAAGTGCATCAACATTTCCATGAAGTAGACGACAATGCTGAAGTAGACAAATGCTCCACCACAAAATTGAATGGTTGCAAAGACAAAAACCATTTGGTAACCTTTGAATTTTTGTCCTTGTTGGCATGCATCCACTTCAGAGGGGCATGATCCGTGACCAGGGTGAAACGTCTACCTAACAAATAGTATTTAAGTGTTTCTAATGCCCACTTAATTGCTAAGTATTCTTTTTCCACTGTAGCAAAACGCTGTTCCCTGGGAAACATTTTTCTACTTAAATACAAAACTGGGTTTTCCTCCTTATTCCCATACTGGGTAAGCACTGCCCCCAGACCAACTTCAGAGGCATCCGTCTGCAGGAAAAATGATTTGTCAAAATCAGGGGCTACCAGGACAGGATGGCTAAACAGCGCTGTGCGTAAATCTAAAAAAGGACTTTTCTGCCTCACTATTACATTTCACAACATCTGGACTTTTAGACTTGATAAGGTCAGTAAGAGGAGCAGCCCTAGTGGCAAAGTGGGGAATGAATCTTTGGTAATACCCAACAATGCCTAGAAAGGTCCTAAACTGTTTTTTCCGAAGAAGTCTGGGCCAATTTGTATGTCTTCTACCTTATTTATCTGGGCCTTTACCAACCCTCGTCCTACAACATACCCAAGGTATTTGGCCTTGGCCAACCCAATTGTACACTTTGCAGGATTGGCAGTTAACCTAGCTTTACACAGTTTTCCAGTAATGCTTCTACCTTCTGTAGATGGGATTCACAATCCTGGCTATGAATCACAACAATATCAAGTAGGCAGAAGCATATCGGGCATGAGGTCTGAGCAGTTTGTTCATAAGCTGCTGAAATTTAGCAGGGGCTCCATGGAACCCAACGGGCATAACTTTGTACTGAAAGAGACCATCTGGTGTAGAAAAGGCTGTTTTTTTTCTAGTCTCTTTTGTTATCGGTATTTGCCAGTACCCTTTGGTGAGGTCTATTGTAGAGAGGAACCGAGCCCTTGCTAGTCTTTCTACTAGCTCATCAACACGGGGCATGGGGTATGCATAAAACTGTGAAACTGAATTCAGTTTCCTAAAGTCATTGCAGAACCGAATTGATCCATGTGGTTTTGGCACCAGAACAATTGGACTGGATCAGATACTATGAGATTTCTCAATAACATATAGGTTTTGAATTGATTTATCTCTGCTCTAACTGCCGCTCGTTTTGCCTCTGGGATTCTATAGGGTTTTACATTAACAGTTCGGAATCCGTAATAATATCATGGAAAATCTCCTGGGTTCTGCCTGGTTTAGTAGAAAAAACATATTTGTTTCTTGCTATCATTTCCCTTGCATCTTCAGTTTGCTCAGTAGAAAGATTCATGGCAATTTTAACCACCTGGTTTGGACATAGGGGAACCACTCTGAGACTATCCTCTAATGCTACACATAACTCCCTCTATTTTCATTTTTTGAGGAGATGTTCGGACAGGTTCAGATTTTTTTTTATTTTGTTTCGGATCGATTCAAATTTGGATACATTTGAATATATTTGTTTCGTCTTCATTCGGATTCGAATAAATTCAGATGTATTCAGATGTATTCGTTTCAGATTTCGATTCGTAAATTCGTAAGTTCTGTATGTGTTATGTTGATTCAGATGGTTCCAAGTTACACAAATGGAATTATTTCACTGTTCTATCTCACTAAATCTCACTAAATTTAATTTTTATACTGAATTGTCATTATAAATTTAATTTTTATACTGCATTGTGATTATTCTATGGCCATTCAAATATAACAAATAAATCCGAACTAATTTGGATTTATTTGTTACAAATGCATTCGGATTAGTTTTGTTTTGTTGCTAGGGTAATTCGGAAATTCAAATCTATTTGAATCTCCGAATTTGGCGAATTTGTTCGAATTTTGATTCGGAAGAAACAAAACGCACATGTCTAATAAAAAATCTGTTCTTTTTTTTTGCGTCCTGGCTGACTAATCTTATAGTTTACAGGTGCTACTTTTTCTAGGACTTCATAGGGGCCCTGCCAATGTGCCAAGAGTTTACTCTCTGCTGTGGGCACTAAGACCATCACCCTGTTCCCTGGCTGAAATTGCCTAAAAGTAGCACTCCAGTCATAATTAAACTTCTGGGTCCCTAGAGCTTTTTCCATATGCTGGCAAACCAAGGGAATAACGTAAGCCATACGCTTCCTCATCTTATCCAAATGTTGAACCACTGAAGACCCTGGGACTCCCTGTTCTTCCCAAACTTCTTTAAAAACATTTAGTAAACCCTGGGGATGTCTGCCATATAATAGCTCGAATGGAGAATAACCAGTGGAAATTTAGGGAACCTCTCGAACTGCAAACAATAAGTAAGGAAGAAGAAAGTCCCAGTCCCTTCCATCTTTACTAACCACTTTTCTCAACATTCCTTTAAGGGTTTGATTAAATCTTTCCACAAGACTGTCTGTGGGTGATAAACCGAGGTTCTTAATGTTTGAATCTTTAACAGCTGGCACATCTCCTTCATAATTCGGGAGACAAAAGGAGTACCTTGATCAGTCAGTATTTGTTTTGGGATGCCTACTCATTAAAACACCTGAACTAACTCTTTGGCTATGCTTTTGGTAGTTGCCTGACATAAGGGTATAGCTTCAGGCTAACGAGTGGCATAACCAAGGATTACCAAAATATATTGGTGACCTCTAGCAGATTTTTCTAATGGACCCACTAGATCCATATCAATCCTCTCAAAGGGAGTATCAATTATTGGGAGCGGTACCAGTGGTGCCCTTAGTTTAGGTTTTGGGACTGTCAGTTGACAATCAGGACAAGAGGCACAAAACCTTTTTATATCCTCATAAAACCCCAGGTGTCCTCCCAAAAGATGTGAGTGTGCTAAATCCAGTACTTTTCGGGTGTGAGATGAGGGTATCACTAATTGTTCAACCTCTTGCCCCTCTTCCTTGGTCACTCAATAAAGAAGGTAATTTTTAAGGATAAAACAGGGGAAAATGTTCCTAGGTTGACCACCCACTGGTACCCCATTTACTTCTACTACCCGATTTCGGGCATTTTGAGGTAAGGGATCATTTGCCTGATTGGGCCTGAAAGAACTACTAGAAGCATCACCCTGCACAGGGGCATCATACACAGGTTCATTCCCTTGCTCAGGTTTCTTTTGACTACTTGTTAGCTCCTCTTCTGTAATCTGAGTAGCCACCCCTTTATTACACCATTTACCCTGCCCATTCCACAAAGCCTCACATAAAGCTTTATTAAATCTATACTTATTTTCTGGGCATTCTCACCAAGTTTTGTGTAGTTTTGGGTTTTCTAAAAATAAATCAGAATGAGTAAATGGAAATATATCATGGGGACTTTCAGTAACCACTTCAGGCTTTACTTCTCTCAAAGACACCTGGGATTGTATCAAAGCTTGAAACATAGGAAAAGTTCTGCCTAATAGATAAGGCAATTTTTGCACAACCACGGCCACAATATTTTCCCTCTTGTCTAACACAATTACTTCTATCCTGGCCATAGTATAATTCCCAGTGCACCCATGTATACAAAGTAGCCCGACTAATTAGGTTCCCTGACACCAATGTTACTGCACTACCAGAGTCCACTAAAGCAATTTTTGTAGATCCATTGACAAGAGCAGTTATTCGGAAAGGTTGCACACTTTCCCCATTCCTGACAAGCATTGGGTGATCCCCAATTCTGCATTGCATGGGTTCTGGGAGATAAGGGCACCTTGCCCTCACATTTCCTTTCTCTCCACATTCAAAACAGGTTACAGAGGTTTTCCTGAAATCCATCTGTTTTATGTCATCATAGTTCTCAAACAGCTAAATTACTAGTTTTGAGCGCTATAGGGAAATTAAAAACTGCCACAAAAGCGTTGTTATTTCACCTCCCTATAGCGCTGTTTTTACAGGTTTTGTGCGGGCGATATGGTGGCGTTGAGCTCCATACCTCACCCAAATACAAGTGGTATTTTGACGTGCTCGTGCACGATTTCCCCATAGACATCAATGGGGAGAGTCGGCTAAAAAAATGCCTAACAACTGCTATCGTGGAATGAAAAGCTCCATAACGCAGCCCCATTGATGTCTATGGGGAAAGAAAAAGTTAAGTTTAAACCTAACACCCTAATATAAAAACCACGTCTAAACACCCCTAATCTGCCACCCCCGACATTGCTGCAACCTACATAATGTTATTAACCCCTAATCTGCTGCCCCTAACATCGCTGCCACCTAAATAAAACTATTAACCCCTAATCTGCCGCTCCCGATATCGCCGCAACCTAAATACACTTATTAACCCCTAATCTGCCGCCCCTAATATTTTCGCCACCTATATTACACTTATTAGCCCCTAATCTGCCGCCTCCAATGTCGCTGCCACTATACTAAAGTTATTAACCCCTAAACCTCTGACCTCCGACAACACTAACACTACATAAATACATTAGCCCCTAAACCTAACCCTAACATAACCCTAACCCTAAACATAACTCTAACCCTAACGTAACCCTGAACCTAACCCTAACGCTAACACCCCCTAACTTAAATATAATTAAAATAAATCTAAATAAAACTTACAATTATTACCTAAATAATTCCTATTTAAAACTAAATACAAACTTACCTGTGAAATAAAACCTAAGCTAGCTACAATATAACTAATAGTTATATTGTAGCTAGCTTAGGTTTTATTTTTATTTCACAGGTAAGTTTGTGTTTATTTTAACTAGGTTGACTAGTTAGTAAATAGTTATTAACAGGCCTGGTTGTATTGTATAAGGGACTTTCCAACTAATATTATACAGCATGGTAATAAACATCAGAGGTGTTTACATAATCTAGTTTATACATTGAAGGCTGATAAGCTACACACATTGGGGAACAATGTATCTTATTATTGTAATGTATGTTAATAAATCTAGTATGAATATTTTCTTGCAACAAATTGGTTTGGTATATGAAGGGTTAAGAAGATCAATTCAAGCTGACAACAGTTGGGCTTAGGGGTGTTACTTTACCACTGTGTTTTCATTGGTTATGTGTAGTATATAGGTGTAAGCTCTCAGTCAGGTGTTAGATGCCTGAGGAAACAGCGTGCAAGCTGAGGAACTAGTTGCACTTTTTAATCACATAGTGGATACTTATTGTACACTGTGTTTTAACTTTGATTTTATTAAAAGCGAGTTTTATATATCACTTGACTGAGAGCCTGTTCTTTCCTGGTGGGAGACTACACCCCGGACGAAGGTGTGTGAGAGCCTAATTACAGTGAGCTGGGACACTGAGAGATCCCAGTAGGTATTACTAAGCACGAGTGAGTGCTGCCACGCTTGTGAGTATATTTCCATTGCCATTTGTGAAGCACATTGCCTATACTATATCACACTAGGAGGCGTCCTTCTTTGTTTTGTTTTACCATCACAGACTTACCCTGCACCAGAATTTAAATAAACATTTTAAATCCAATAAACTTTGTATAGCTCTCTCTAACTGCAGCATTCTTCCAGTTCTGACTCTCTGGGCTTCAGCTGCTCACTAAAAGAGAGAGAGACTTCCTCACACAGACCTGTATAAAAAGCAACTCACTAATTACATTCACTACAGGTGTGTGTGTGGGCTCTGGGAGAAGGTTAACCATTTCCTTACAGAGGAAAAACAGCTCTCTCTAATCTCCTGCTTTTATAAACCCCATCGTTCACCCTGTCACACTACATACACATATACATACATACATACATACACACATACATACACACACGTATATACATACACATATACATACATACACGTATATACATACACACACGTATATACATACATACACATATATACATATACACATACATACACACACATATATACATACACATATACATACACACATACAGTACATACACAGAGGAGAATGGGCAGACTGGTTTGAGATGATAGAAAGGCAACAGTAACTCAAATAACCACTCGTTACAATCAAGGTATGCAGAATACCATCTCTGAATGCACAACACATTGAACCTTGAAGCAGATGGGCTACAGCAGAAGAAGACCACATCGGGTGCCACTCCTGTCAGCTAATAGCAGGAAACTGAGACTACAATTCTCACAGGCTCACCAAAATTGGACAATAGAAGATTGGAAAAATGTTGCCTGGTCTGATGAGTCTCGATTTCAGCTGCGGCATTTAGATGGTAGGGTCAGAATTTGGCGTAAACAACATGAAAGCATGGATCTATCCTGCCTTGTATCAACGGTTCAGACTGGTGGTGGTGGTGTAATGGTGTCAGGGATATTTTCTTGGCTCACTTTAGGCCCCTTAGTACTAATTCAGCATCGTTTAAACACCACAGCCTACCTGAGTATTGTTGATGACCATGTCCATCCCTTTATGACTACAGTGTACCCATCATCTGATGGCTACTTCCAGCAGGATAATGCACCATGTCACAAAGTTCAAATCATCTCAAACTGGTTTCTTGAACATGACAATGAGTTCACTGTACTCCAATAGCCTCCACAGTCACCAGATCTCAATCCAGTAGAGCACATTTGGGATGTGCTGGAACGGGAGATTCACATCATGGATGTGCAGCCGACAAATCTGCAGCAACTGTGTGATGTTATTATGTCAATATGGCCAAAAATGTCTGAGGAATGTTTCCAACACCTTTTTGTATCTATGCCATGAAGAATTAAGGCAGTTCTAAAGGCAAAATGGGGTCAAACTCGGTACTAGCAAGGTGTACCTAATAAAGTGGCCGGGGATTGTATAAATATATATATCTATATATATCAAAATGGAAAAAAATGTATTTCAAGCGCTGTCTCCTTAACTTAATGTTGTATTCCTTTTAGTTTATAAACTTGATGCATTAGAGACAAGAAAGGTTTAAAGTATTTGTGGCTGCCAATTCCAGAAACAGTATATTGCTACCACTAGCAAGTGAAATTCATAGAAGAAAGTAATGCTGTTTGGAATAGCGCTGGCATAGCTGCTGTTTTCAGGTTTTAGAAGAAAAAAGCCCGGTTCACTTGGTGTTAGCTGTGCTGCTGCTTTTTCATGGTAACTTAATCTGAAGCTAATTCAGACCATTGCTAAATGGGGAAACAACTTCCCTGCAACACAGAAGCTTGGCAAAGGTTATCCCTGGCTTTGAGTGGCCTCTGGAACAGAGAATAGTGTCACCTTGTTCCACAATGCAGCAACAGAGTCTGCAGAGATTTACAACATTGTGAGTGGTGGATATTATATGTGTGATATCAAGAGGGATATCAGTTTATGGTCTGAGTAACAGTGAGCCCTACTGTGCACTAACTAAGCTTGTCACCTTCTTAATAGTTTATAGTTTTGGCTGATATGGGTAACATGTTGCTGCTTGATTTCCATGTGATGGACCAACTTGTTGGTGAATTAATCCTTGGGTTGTGCTTTAGTACACTGGTTTCTTGGTGGGATGCTGCTTTTTGCTGACAGACTTGGAATATATATGAAGTACATGAGCTGCAATGCATAACCATGTAAGTATAATATATTATTTCTATGTTTGTTTGTATTTGTGTACTGGAGAGAAGAAACATTAAAGAAAAGGCAGTTCAGTGAACCAATCATGTCTTTGTTTGCTTTTACTTACTAGGTATTATAATCATTGATACATAGCCACACCCTATGATACACCCAGCAGGGCAATTTTGTAGACTTTGAGGCCCATTTATCAAGCTCCGTATGGAGCTTGAGGGCCGTGTTTCTGGCGAGTCCGCTGCTCCATAACCCTGTCCGCCTGCTCTAATGAGATGGACAGGAATTGCCACAATTCAACCCAATCGAGTTCGATCGGGTTGATTGACACCTCCCTGCTGGTGGCCCATTGGCCACGAGTCTGCAGGCGACGGTGTTGCACCAGCAGCTCTTGTGAGCTGCTGGTGCAATGCTGAATACGGAGAGCGTATTGCTCTCCGCATTCAGCGATATCTGTCGGACCTGATCCGCACTGTTGGATCAGGTCAGACAGACATTTGATAATTTGGCCTCTTTGTTTCAAAACAGCTCTTCCCAATCAATTGATTTATTTTAGAAACCCACCAGCTATTTCCTAATTTAGTCAATTGCTGTATTTTATGTTTGATTTTCAGTCATAAAATCTGTGCTTAACTCAATCAATGCACCTTTTTGTGGAACTATCACTGCATACATCATCTATTACTTGTAACCATAGTGGCAATACTGACGCTTAAAGGGACCTTAATAACTAAATACATTTTATAAGCATAGTATTGAGGTTATTCCTGCCTCCCTCCAGTCAAGGGTGCCGCCATATTGAAATCTAGCTTTTGCCATATTGGCAATATTAACTCTTAATGGGATATTAAACACTAAGGGCTAGATTACGACTGGAGTCCTAACAGTTACGCGTGAGCGCTAAGGGGTACATTGGGTGTGTTTGTGCGCATTGGGTTTTCCACCCATATTACAAGTTGAAAGAAAATGTGATCGCTTGAGCGCAAAGTTAACGCTCGTTGGGTTACCACGTCCTCAGAGCTCTGGTTGACTGTTTCACAAAACAAAAAAGTGTGACAGAACAAATTAAAAACACATGACAAAGTTCCCTTACACCATCTAATAAAAATTATTTAAAAAAAATATTGCACAAAAAGTTATAAAGGCTCAAAGATAGGTCTTTTTAGGAAAAAAAAGGCAGGCAAAGGGCTTTAACATAGATATACATACATATATATCTCTAAAGGTGTATATGTATATATATGTGTATTTATGTGTCCATATGTATTTATGTATTTACATATTTACAGATATATCTACACATATAAAATAATAAATACATATGGACACATATATAGACATATATAGAGATGCATTGGAGCCCTTTGTAGTCAAGTAGATGAAAACACGAAAAAACATATTTATGCAATATTCATTTTAATACATTTTCTAACAAGTAAATATATATGTTTATGCTTATATATCTATATATGTATGTGTTAATATGTGTATATACACATATAAACACATAGCTATGTATGTATATATTCATATACGTATATATTTACATTTGCTGCAAATAGCTGCGCGACTTATCCCCTTTGTTGAGCTAGGTTCTCCTGCATGCTCTTGTGATAAGATTCCTCCTTGAAATGTGTAGTGGTTTTTGGAGGACACACTGGCCGGTGAATCTGTGCTTTGGATTGCAGTTTGCTGTTTTGCAACAGACACCTTGCTAAAGACTTTTCAGTGCAAGTATCAATTGCTGTATTTATTGTAATGCCAATGTTTTACATTAAATATTTTTTAATACTAAAATTGGTTTAGTTTACTTTATTTTATACTAGTGGTAAAGCCTGTGTACACGGGCCAAAATGTTTAATAAAAGGAATATACCTATCAATCCCTATTCCTCTATCCTCCTTTCCCCCTGTCCCTATCCCCCTGTCCCTATCCCCCTATCCCCCTCCCCCCATCCCACTTCCCCCCTATCCCACTTGCTAATAACTAAAATTGCAAAAAAAATCTAACATTACAAAAAATAAAAAAAAAGCTAAGAATACTAAAAAACAACAACTTCATTATCCAAAATAAAAAATAAATATTCCTAATCTAATCTGTTTTTAATGCAATCTAAACTACCAATAGCTCTTGAAAGGGCCTTTTGTAGGGCATTGCCCTAAGTTAAACAGCTCTTTTACCTAAAAAAATACTAATCCCCTCTACAACATTAAAACCGGAGCGGTGTTCCCAGATGTGGCGATCCTCGGCGGCGGTCACGGGCAACGGTGCTCCTCTGCGGAGCAGCCAATAGGATGAGAACAACTGAAATCTTATTTATTTTATATGTCCTGGTGGGAGTGTATCAGACCGCACAAATCAAAACTCAGTATTAGGGGGGGGGTTTACTAGCACTAACCTTTAAATAGATATTGTAGAGTCTAAATTCGGTAATTTCCCTCTGAGGAAGAAGCTGCAGATTTGGCTATCTCTTCGAAACGCGCCAGGTAACAGTGTAAATTAGAAGCACACCAAGTTTTTATTGCCGCAATTGAATCTTTGTTGTCTGTCCAAACGCCATAGAACAATAACTGCAATCAGCCGATGCAGTTAGTTGTAGCTCCTATTTTGTGCTTTTGATTTTGTTTCATCGCCTCATTGTTACCTCATATCCATTGAGGTTTGAATTTTTAAGTGTGCATTTTTATTCAATTCACTCAGATTTACTTTATTAAACAATATTACACTATATATGTGCTTCCCTGCTTTCATTTCCACCTACACGATCATCCCCACCTACGGTGAAAGTGGAAACAAAAGCCGATTGAATTGAGGAGCAGTGAGGCTGGAAATGTGAGATCATGAAAAGTGGAGAAATTCTGTCACGCAGGAAGCAACAGTGCTAGTGATCAACACGCTGCAGTATCCTTACCTCATTTGATTGAGGTATCATCTTGTGAGTACAATACAAGAAGGGGTGTCACGGGAACCATTCTATATCGTCATCACTTGCATATATGTCATATTGATCTTTTTAAAAAATTCCACTTTCTTAATTGGATATCTTTTCTCTGGAATACAGTCTACAGAGGACTAATTAATAGTGACTATTTTTAGGTGGTTATCTAGCACTTAATATTCTCCAGTATTCTTTGTTTGTGTGTGTGTATATATATATATATATATATATATATATGCAGTGGCGTAGCGTGGGGGGGGCCACAGGGGCGGTTGCCCCGGGCGCAAATTTCTGAGGGGCGCAAAATGCTTGGCTCCCAGCCTCCCCAGTCCCCACCATCTCAAGACAGTAGACAGTCACAGTCCCACTCCCAGCGGCGCTACAGGGAGGCTAAAAAATATGACAGGCGCTTGCGCTCGGCCGTTCTGTCTCTCAAGTGAACTGTCTACTACTCTGAAGTCAAGACGTGCTGTGTAATGATTTAATTATCATAATTTTATGAGTGTAATCCTATCCGACCGTTACCTGCTGCTAGACTAGTGTTTACGCCACTAGTTAGCACGGTCCACTCCCACTCCCAGCGCACATGTCAGGAGGGAGGAAGAAGACAGAGCAGCAGAGCCAGAGAGGAGTCAGACTGACTAGCACGCCGCGCCCGCAATGATAAGGTAAGTAGTGTCAACAGAAATTACCAAACTCATCACCGGGTCCGTATCAGAACCAGACCACCAGTGCCACTGCCAGCCAGAATTATAATGAAATTATTATAGCCCCTGTTTTTGCCTGGGCCCTAGGGAATAGGGATTGGAAATGGCAACGCACGCAAAATACAGCTTAGCCTCTACCGTCACCCAGGTGACGTCGCAGGGCCAGCCAGCCAGCCAAGTTCCAAAGGACCCAGAGTCACTCTGAGCCAGCCAGCCAAATTCCAACTTCCAAAGGACCCAGAGTCTGAGCCAGCCAGCATGCCAGAGTGTGAGAGTGATCTATGCTGCTTTAAAGTGAAAGCTGGTTATTTTATTTCAAATTCATTTTTAACCTGGGTAAAATAAAACATACAAGATGTAGATAATCTACATCTTGTATGTTTTACCCAGGTTAAAAATGAATTTAAAATAATAACTGGCTTTCACTTTAAAGCAGCATAAATCACTCTCACACTCTGGCATGCTGGCTCAGATGTATTTAAAAATGAAATCTCATGTTTAAATATTAAACCATAAAAAATGTAATTGTTAAGTTATATAATGTACTTACTTAATGTATATAATAAAGTAATGGCTGCCTGCAACCATATTGAATCCTAATTTTTAAGGATGAATGTAGAGTTTAGAATTATATATATATATATATATATGTATGTATATATATATATATATATATATATATATATATATATATATATTTTGTTGTTGTTAAAATAAAGCTTTGTTTGTTTTAAAACAAAAACCTGTCTCCTAAGTTGTTGAGCTGTCTCCTAGATTCAAAGCAAATTTGCCAATCCCACCTGTACTGGTGGAAGAGACTCAGTCAGTGCTAATGGATTAGGGGGGCGCAATTCTTGCCTTGCCCTGGGCGCTGAGAAGCCACGCTACGCCACTGAGTGGGAGCATTAATTAGCACTCCACTTGTAACTTGGCCCATATTTTTTTGTGTGACAATTAAAGTTTATTGAAAAAGAGGTCACTGTTAGAAGCAGGAAATCAATGTATTGCAACATTTATCAAAAGCCCTAACAATGCAATGTATTGTACAGTGGATAGAACAAAATTTGTAATTTTTTATTCTGTCAACTTTCCACCATATATATGTTTAATAGGAATCATTTTAAGAGGTCAAGATGTTTTAGCCACACCTCCGGATTTTATTAAACAAAGAAGTATTTCTACAAGAGAAATTAAAGGGATACTGAACCCAAATTTTTTTCTTTCATGATTCGGATAGAGCATGCAATTTTAAGCAACTTTCTAATTTACTTCTGTTATCAATTTTTCTTTGTTCTCTTGATATCTTTATTTGAAAAAGAATGTATCTAAGCTAAGGAGCCGGCAAATTTGTGTTTCAGTACCATGGACAGCATTTGTTTACTGGACAACGCAAGTTGTTCACCAAAAATGGGCCGGGATCTAAACTTAAATTCTTGCTTTTCAAATAAACATACCAGGAGAATGAAGAAAATTTGATAAAAGGAGTACATTAGAAAGTTGATTAAAATTGCATGCTCTATCTGAATCACAAAAGAAAATTTGGGTACAGTGTCCCTTTAAGCATTTTAAATACATGACAAACTGTATTTGATAAATTGCTTTTTACAATGCATTCTAATTCAAAAGCAAATCATCCTTCAACTAAAGCAGAGGCGATAGGTCCATTAAGTATGTGATTCACATTAAATATTTCTAAAATTCATAATTTCTTTTCTTTTTGTAAGATTCATTAGGTGTTAATGATGATAAAATCAAATGGCATAAGTTCATTAATGCGAGATAAAGAAACTTAAATAAACTATTTAAAATGAAAGTGCAATCTCAGAAGACCTCGCTTCATCATTAGTGAATAGTTTTGTGAAATCTTAAGATATTGATGTGCAACTTCATAAAAGGTTTATCTACTTGCAAATGTTCACAGAGGGTTTTAATGCTCAGTACTCTGAAGAATGGGGAAATGTGTATATATAACCGAATATTAACAGATAAGGAATGAAAATTAAAAGGACAGTCAACTCCAGATTTTTTATTGTTTAAAAAGATAGATAATCCCTTTATTACCCATTCCCCAGTTTTGCGTAACCGACAGAGTTATATTAATATACTTTTTACCTCTGTGATTACCTTGTTTCTAAGACCCAGCAAACTGCCCCATTTTTTTGGTTTTTGGGTCTTTTGACAGACTTGCATTTTAGCCAATAAGTGCGGACTCATAAATAACTCAACGGGAGTGAGCACAATGTTATCTATATGGCACACATGAACTAGTACTGTCTAGAAAACTGTCAAAATGCTCTGAGATAATGGTTTAGAAAGTAGCATATTAGCCTACCTAGGTTAAACTTTCAACAAAGTATACTAAGAGAACAAAGCACATTTTATAATACAAGTAAATTGGAAAGCTATTTATAGTTTTGCCTTTGTTGCATTAGCGCTGTGGAATCTGTTGGCTCTCTACAAATAACTAATAATAATTAATTATTGTTTTTCTAAAAACAGATGTTCATGTGCTGAAATTTAAATATATTTGTTTTTATTATGGGGTTAATTCCATGGGTCCGATTTATGTAGCTGCGAATGCAGCTGTTTCCCCGCGAGCCTTCAGGCTCGCTGGAAACATAAATTAAGAAGCAGCGGTCTTAAAACCGCTAGCAATCTAAAAAAAATGCAATCAACTAACAGGTCCCCTTTTATATATGGCAAGTTTTTAACCCTGATTGCTATTTTTAGCGCTGCTCCCAGTTTCTGTGTATTGTATTGCACAATCATTTCACATGTAAGCTGTCGGCATTTATGTCTGCCCGCATCTTCATAAATTGGCCCCCAATTCTTTTCCTGTTTATCGGCTGGTTTTCAGGTCCCAATTTTAGCCCCGATTGCAAGTGAAGCTCAAAACTGTTAGAGCTGTTGAGCGCTAACACCTTTCAAGTTAAATCAATAGCGCTCTTATTCCTGAAGTCATATTACTAGTTAAAAGTAAATATGTGGCACTCAAGTGAAAGCCTCAGGCTCTCTAACATCTGGTGATCAGATAATGCAGCTGTGCTAAATCCCTCACCTCATACACTTCAATGGGACACACCACAAAACTCTTTTCTGGCTTTCGCTCAAACACTAATCCAAGGTACGCTAAAATAAACGGTGGCTAAGAAACTGTTTAAATAGCTTTGTTCTTCACTCAGAAATATATATATATATATATATATATATATATATATATATATATATATATAGTCTCTCCTATATGCTGCTTCCGACCCACTCCGCTTCAGTTCAGCCTAAAGCGTAAGTTAAAAAGCAGCGGTCCTAAGACAGCAATCATCCCGTTCAAATACGATCTGGTTGATTAAAACCCCCTGCTAGCGGCCGATTGGCAGGGGCTGTATTGCGGTATTTATTATTGCTGGTACAATGATAAATGCCGACAGCGTATGCTGTCGGCATTTATCGATGTGCGGCAGACATGATACCCTACATCGTATCATGTCCGTCTGCACAATAATAAATTGACTCCTCACAATCAATGGAAATATAGTCACCAGGGTGCCCGAATACAGCATATAATCCCATAAAACAGACGGCACTCTGGATTTAAATGTAGCAAAAATGGTCTATATTCATTAAACCTATATTCAGCACTATTGTATATGTATATGTACTGTATATGTATTTAATAGACATATACTTAATATCTTGTACGGCTAACGTGAAAACGCAAAACAATGGACATCGTGACCACAACATCTAGAAATTGTGTTTAGCAATGGTGTTCTTAAAATGTTTCTTTTTATTTCATACTTGCATTTTCATGATTGTTGAAGTTACAGTAGTTTCATCTTCTTAAAAAGAATCTTATATTTGTAATTGGGATTGAACTATTTGCTGTCCCATCTTGTTTATTGGTGACCCAGGTTTTTACAGAAAACAGATGTCACAAAATGTTGTTTTGATAATCCACGGGTATAGTATTTAGAACCTTATGTTGCCATCTTTTTACAGTATACAAAGTAGTTGTACAGTAGAAGTTAGTAATAGACATTCAGCAAAGACAAACCTCATTCTATACAGTTTGGAACTTTTGCTGATATATTTTTACATCTTGTCATTAAGTGGTTTCATGATTTACAAGAGTGAAGGGCCAACTTCTTAACACATGGGGCTGCAGATAAATACTTTAGAAATCTTAAAGGGACATGAAGCCCAACATTTTTATTTTAAGATTTAGATAGAGCATACAATTTTAAACAACTTTCATTGTTATTTCTGTTATCAAATTTGCTTTATTCTCTTGGTATCCTTGGATGTAGGAACAGCAATGCACTACTTGAAGTTAGCTGAAGACATCAGGAGAGCCAATGAAAAGAGGTATAAGTGTGCAGCAAATAATCAGCTCCTTGTAATGCATTTCTGCTCCTGAGTCTATCTAGGTATGCTTTTCAAGAAAGGATACAAAGAGAATGAATAAAATTAGATAACAGAAGTAAATTGGAAAGTTGAATAAAATTGTTGGATTTCATAAATCAGGCAAATTATTAGCCAAAATAGTTAAGGGAGATAACAAGCCGCCTCTGATTGAAAGAATTTTTCATTCAGAGAAGTCACTTACGAAATCTGAAGATATTCTTGATGCATTCACAAAGTACTATGAGGATCTTTACTCAGCAAAAATTGCTGATGAGGCTCAGTCTAGGGATTTCTGGAGTCAGATAAATTGCCCTACAATTACAACGGAAATTAATTCTATCTTGAATAGTCCGATTTCTGATGAGGAAGTTAGTAAAACGATTTCTGAATTATCTTTGAACAAAGCAGCGGGCCCAGACGGTATTCCTAATGAGGTATACAAGATCTTATCTAAAGATATAGTTCCTTACTTAAGCCTCCGCTACAATGAATTTTTCATTGATGGTAAAACCATACCAACTGATTTCTCAGCGTCGTTTACAACATTACTCCTTAAAGGAGGCAAGAACCCTGATCTTAAGGATTCCTACCGCCCCATAGCTCTCCTAAACTCGGATTACAAAATTCTTGCTTCAATTCTGGCACGGAGGCTCCAAGGCGGTCTTCCTTATATCATTCACAATGATCAAGCCGGGTTTATATATTCCCGAAACTCAGCATCTAAAATTTGCGAAGTTTTGTTAATGACAGAATTTTTTCAGACTCGAGATGGGGAGGCAGGGGACACCACGGATTCTGCAATAGTCTCAATCGACGCAGCAAAAGCCTTTGACTCAGTATACTTTAGCCATTTGTTTACTTCTCTAATTAAGTTTGGGTTTAAGGATAATTTTCCTAATTTCATAAGGAATTTATATACAGGCCCTCATTCCAGGCTGATAGTTAATAATTCTTTATCTCCTGACATTGTAATCGAAAGGGGAACGCGCCAGGGTTGTCCCCTGTCTCCCCTTATTTTTGATATTGCCATAGAATCTTTAGCAATAAAAATTAGGCAGAGTATTGAAGGCATCAGAATAGGCAAACATGAAATGAAAGCCGCACTATACGCTGATGACGTACTTCTTTATATTTCAAATACAAAAGTAAACATACCCAAACTGCTTAACATCATCGAACAATTTGGTACATTTTCTGGGTATATTGTCAATACATCTAAATCTGAGTTGTTCTGGCTTAGGAAGAGCGAGGATTCAATAAGTAACAGTCCGTTCAAAATGGTTTCTGACTCATTTAAATATTTAGGGATTGTAATCCCGGTAAGATTTTCAGATCTATATAAACTTAACATACTACCAACTTTAACAATAATATGTGAGAAATTGAAAAATTGTCAAAATTTACCAATCTCACTATCGGGGAGAATAGCTCTATATAAAATGATTCTCCTTCCAAAATTGCTATATATTTTACAAAACATCCCAATATTACTGTTTGGAAAAGATATTCGAGCACTTAATAGGACAGTTGGAAACTTTTTATGGCAAGGGAAGAAGCCAAGAATTTCTCTAACAAAACTAACTTTGGCAAAAGAGTATGGGGGCTTAGCCTTACCAGACATTAGACAATACAACCTGGCGTTTCTTGCACGTACTGTGACAGATTGGCTCTACTCCAAAAATTATGTTACAAACATGTCATTAGAAGCTAATATCTGCTATCCATTTCTCCCAGTCGCCTTGGCGCATTGTGAACCCAAATCATTACCTCTACAGATTAAAAAGCTTAAGACCATCCTGAACCCTATTAAAGCTTGGTGGAAGATTGGGGCCGTATTGAAAATCAACTGTAGTCTCTCTCAACATCTACCAATAAAAGGGAATCCAAATTTTCCACCTGGATTAGAACTGGCCACATTCGACAAGTGGTCTCATGCTGGGCTAGGAAAAGTTCAGCAAATCTTTAAAAAGGAATCAAACACGTTAAAAACATTTGAAGAATTGAAAAATGAATTTAATTTATCACACAGGGAGTTTTTTGCATATCTCCAGCTTAGACATTATGGCTCTGAACTAGTCAAGGCCATTGAATGGTCTTGGAATCTAGGTAAACTGGACAACTGGCTAACAATGATCAAGGCTGGTCGTATGTCAATCACTCCCTGCTACTCACTTCTCAACATAAACAAGGGGATACCCTTATTAGAACAAATGGCAGTGGATTGGACAAAGTTAATTTCCTCTGATTTGATAGACTCAAAAAGTATACAAAAGTCAATTGAAAGGGTAAATTTGGCTACTCTTTCGGCTACATGGAGAGAAGCGCATGTTAAATTATTACATAAAACATATTTTACTCCAGCCCTAGGGTATAAAATACATAATCTAGACTTTAGCAGGTGTCCAAAATGCTCTCTTGAGGCAGCAGACTTGGTTCATATGATTTGGAAGTGTCCAAAAATTCGCCAATTTTGGTATAAAATAGAATTCTGGCTCAACAAAAATCTCGTGGCTGCTCCCCTGGCTCTCACACTGACACAGATTATACTGTGTATACAACAAGTAGGCGGGCAACAGCCTCAGGAAAAACTAATTATTCTCACAATCTTAGCAGCCAGATATCTAATTTTCAAGTATTGGAAAAACCATAAGACTCCCACAATTGTGGAAGTTAGAAATTGTTTGAAGAAGCAATGCATGATTGAGCAGAGAGACACAAACATTGATAACGAAGAAGACATTAAAATATTCTTTTTAAAATGGTCATCTTTTATTAAAGGACACTCGACCAATGAAATAGAAATGATGATATTCCCATTTAGAAATTCAGAGATGGTGCTGCTTAATCTTTGGTAGACGGTTGAGGGGGGGGGAGTGAAGGGGGGAATTTTTTTTTTATTATTTTTTTTTTCTCTCTTTTTGTTCCCTCTTAGCTGCTCTGTTTTCTTTTCTTACATTTTTTTTTCTCTTTTTTTTTTTTTTTTTTTTTTTTTTCTCTTTTTCTTTCTTTTTCCTTTTCCAAACTTAATCCAATAAAAAAGGTTCAGTACTTAGCATATTAATAAACCTGTGCAACTTAAATACTCCAAAGGGGTAGTTCAAAATGTATGAATTTCTTTTTACTTTCCAAATATGTCAAATTGTTTTTCCTCTCCTTGTGCTGTAACAGACATAATTTTTTTTCCACTACCAATGTAAGTGTTTGTTTTGTTCCCTTTTATCTTCTTTTTTTTTCTTGGAATTGTGGAAATGTATTTCAAATGTTGCATCTTATATGTGTTGCATAAATTACTAAACCCTTTTAAAATAAAAAATTAAAAAAAAAAAAAAAAAAAAAATTGTTGGATTTCATATACTTTTCATCCCTCTGACACTGGGAATTTAAGAGTAAAACTTGACCAAAGTACCATATAATTTTTAGCATTTTTGCTGTTACTCAGTTTAAACATAGAGCCTTTGGTTTTTTTTTTAATTTACCTATAAAAATTATATATAGCATATTTTTGAAGTAGACTACCCAAGGTATTGATCTTGGCCCATTTTGGTATATTTCATGCCACTATTTGGCTGTCAAATACGATCATATAAAAAATATATACATTTTGCAAACTGGGTTTCACACTGAGATTATTTACACACAGCTACTGCAATCATAAGACAAATGGTTGTAAAAGCTTTGAACCCTTATAACATTTTTTAATATTGATATGAATATTTATTATCAGATAGTGTTTATATTAGTGTAACTATAATTTTCAATGTATTTATGTTGTGTTTAGTGCAACTTTGTGTCACTGACTGCGGCTACACATGCTGGATCGCTGAGATGACCTGTATTCAGTGCGCTGAAGCCAGGAGGGGAGTCGCTACAGGGCAAGGGATCAAACTTGCCAAAAATCCATAGATACACAAAGGTAGTGACTCAAGGTGCAAGGTTGAGAAAGTAAAAACAGAATTTTATTCCATAATATAATTAAAAAGCGTTTCATACAAGATGCTTAGGCAGGCATGGGCAAACAATCAAAGCAGTGACTGACGCATTTCACACCCCCTACAGGCGCTTAATCTA
Source organism: Bombina bombina (assembly GCF_027579735.1). Lineage (NCBI taxonomy): Eukaryota > Metazoa > Chordata > Amphibia > Anura > Bombinatoridae > Bombina > Bombina bombina. The sequence goes on from NC_069503.1 coordinate 463,133,873, forward strand.
TGATTGAACACCTGTAGGGGACGCAAAATGCGTCAGCCACTGCTTTGATTGTTTGCCCATGTCTGCCTAAGCATCTTGTATGCAACGCTTTTTAATTATATTATGGAAAAAAATTCTGTTTTTACTTTTTCAACCTAGCACCTTGAGTCACTACCTTTTGTGTGTCTATTAGTGCAACTTTTCTTTAATGCACTACTCTTTATGCTAGGATGTCACACATATACGTGTGTATACCTTTAAACTCTCCTTGATTCCCTATTTAAGGCCCCTCCTCCTCTACCTCTTTGCTATGTAATTTGCCACAGTGTACTACGGTCTCCTTACAGTGCAATATAACTAGCCAGTTTCTGCTGGTTTTCTGAGCCACTACGCTAAACCTTTGTATTTGAGGATTTCTGTATCCTGTTTACAGTCTCTCCTTACAGCTTTTGTCACTGCTTACAGCTACCGGTTCATCAGACTACTCACCTCCGGTCTCTCCATTGGGACCCAGCACTTCCCTATGCACACTGTTTACAAGCAGCGCAGCTGACGTCACACAGCCGAGACACTCTCCTCTGCTCTACCATTCCGTTTACCAATCCTGCAGCCGAAGTACGGTATTGTCTGCTTTAATATCCCCATACCTTCTGTGTTTTGCATTTCTACTCATAAATTATACTTATCAAAGTCTGCCTGCCATCATCTTAAGAATTGTGCATCTATAATCTGTGCATTTGAGCTTCTCACACGTTGTTTGTTAACTAACAAGCTGCTATCTCCTGTATGTGATCTCTGACTCTGCCTTATTCTTGCTAACTCTGGACTATGTCTTGCTATTAACTTTCTGCTAAACGCCAGTGACAAAACTGAACAGATATCATTAATACTAATTAAGAATCTGGGTGTAATCCTGTTTAATAGGAATCCTACTACAGTTATATATAACAAGTCTATTCGATAATCTCTACTTCCTCCACTAAATGACTATATCGTCATCCCCCAGTCAATGATCATAGCAGGACTCCTAATACAATCTAAGAGTCTGTGATCTGGTGTGAGACTGGGTGGTCCTAACAGGAGTTGTTTTGAGATTTTGGGGAATTATTAAGAAAGCTTAATATAAGCCAATTTCAATCCTTACATAGGATTTCAATTGCGCAACCCAATAAGTGTAAAATGTGATTGCTCGCACATGGTCACGTTTACTTTCAAATTTTAATACCCGACATTGCTAGCACGTAACAGTTAGAGCATAATCTAGCCTTAAATCTGAAAACATACACATAGATTACGAGTTTTGTGCTAAACAGGGTGCGAAACTAACGCCAAAAAGTTGCGTTATTTCACTCTCCATGGTGCTGCCATTACGAGTTACTGAAAAGCCTCCTTGTGCGTGCGATAAAGTTCTGTTAAGCTCCATACTGCACAAAATCCAAGGACTGCTTTGACGTGCTTGTGCACGCATTCCCCCATAGACATCAATGGAGAGAGAGAGTTGGAAAAAAAACTAACACCTGAAGTGCGGAATGAAAGATCTCCATAATGCAACCCCATTGATGTCAATGGGAAAAAAAAGTTATGTTTAAAGTTTAAAGTCTAAACTTCCCTAATCTGCCGCCCAGACATCGCCGACACCTACAAAGTTATTGACCCCTAATCTGCCGCTCCCGACATCGCCGACACTAATAAAAGTTATTAACCCCTATTCAGTCGCTCCCCGACATTGCCGAAACTATAATAAAGTTATTAAAGGGACACTCAGGTTTTATTAAATTTTCATGATTCTGATACAGCATGTAATTTTAAACAACTTTCCAATTTACTTCCATTAAAAAAAATGTGCACAGTCTTTTATATTTACACTTTTTTTGAGTCACCAGCTCCTACTGAGCATGTGCAAGAACTCAGACTATACGTATATGCGTTTGTGATTGGCTGATTGCTATCACATGGTACAGGGGGAGTGGAAATATACATAACTTTGAAACTTGTTAAAATAAAATCTACTACTCATTTGAAATTCAGAGTAAATGCTATTGTATTGTCTTGTTATCTTGCAATTGTTGATTATGCAAATCTGCTGTGTTTACTGGTCCTTTAACCCCTATCCTGCCACTCCCGGACATTGGTGACACTATAATAAAGTTATAAACCCCTATTGCGCCGCTCACAGACATAGCCGACACTATTAAAAGCTATTAACCCATAATCCGCCGCTCCCCGACATTGCCGCCACTATAATAATGTTATTAAACCCTAAACCTCCATCCTCCCACATCGCCGCTACTAAATAAATCTATTAACCCCTAAACCTCTGGCCTCCCACATAACCGCCACTAAATAAACCTATTAACCCCTAAACCTCCGGCCTCCCATATCGCCCCCACTAAATAAACCTATTAACAGCTAAACCGCTGGCCCCCCACATCACAAAACACTAAATTAAACTATTAACCCCTAAACCTAACACCCCCCTAACTTTAAACTAAAATTACAATATAACTATTTAAATAAATAAAAATAAAACCTAAATAAACCTAACATTAAACTATAAATTAACCTATTTTAATAAAATAAAAAATACTACTAATTAAAAAATCTAATTTACAAATTTAAAAAAACCTAACACTACAAAAATTTTTTTAAAAAATCTAATATTACAAAAACTAATAAATAAATAAATTAGGAAAAATAAAAAACACTAAGTTTACAAAAAATAATAAACGAAATTATCAAAAATAAAAACAATTACACCTAGTCTAATAGTCCTATAAAAATAATAAAGCCACCCCAAAATAAAAACACCCCCTAGCCTACAATAAACTACCAATAGCCCTTTAAAGGGCCTTTTGTAGGGCATTGCCCTAAGTAAAACAGCTCTTTTACCTGTAAAGAAATACAAAGTCCCCACAACAGTAAAACCCACCACCCAACCAACCTCCCAAAATAAAAAACCTAACCTAGCCATTACTCCAAAAGGGGCATTTGTATGGGAATTGCACTTAAAAGGGCATTCAGCTCTTTTACGAAAGCCCAAAGCCCTAATCTAAAAAACCCACTAACCCCAGAATATCTACTCATGGTTCCTGAAGTCCAGACATCCACCTTAATCCATCTCAGGGACGTCTTCTATCTTCATTCCGACAGTCCGGAGCGGAGCCATCCTGGAAGCCGATACCATCCTGTGCGGAGCGTCCTCTTCATACGGTCAACGCTGTACACTGAAGTAGAATGCAAGGTAGCTGTTTCAAAATGGCCTACCTTGCATTCTTATTGACTGATTTGATTCTTCAAATTCAAATCAGCGAATAGGATGAGAGCTTCTGAAATCCTATTAGCTGTTCAAAAATAGGGGAGAAGAGGAAAGTAGCATGGACTTCATATACAGTAACGGCAGGGATGAATGACTGAAAATAGAGTAGATGGTGCAGTATGGAGCTAGAAGAGTGTTTAAAACAACCCTTTTGCCTATCTCTAGGCCTGATAATGGGGCTAATATGAAGGCCACATTAGGACATTGGTCAGTTGTGTTTGTGGAGGAGAACCAGATTTCTGTGAAAGATTAAGTGAATTTCTTTTGAATAGGTCATGTATGGTAGTCAGTGTGCCACATATAGAATGTACATTACAAAGGGCACAAGAGAACTATATAGTTGTATAGCAGTTTCCCTAATGAGGTTGAGATGATTGTGTTGACATAATTTGACATTTTCATGAACAGACAGAGATGGATGCTGTGCCAGGGTTATGTGAGATATCTCCAGCTGCTGAGAGAAGGAAAATGGGTAAGGAAAAAAAGATTAGAGTGTGTCTTGTGTGTAAATATAAAGATTGCATTTTGTGTTTATTAGTATAAATAAATACACAAGGAATATAATTTCCAGATCTAGATTGTTTGCTAAGTAATTTTACTTGCCTTTGAAGTAGCACAGTCTAGTGATCTTTTATTTACACAAGAATATGCATAAACACTTTACACTTAATATGATCAACATACGTTCTGTTGCTCAATTGTCTGAGCACATTATTTTTTTCAACTTAAATTCTTAGTCATACATTAAAATGCTAGGAAAATACTGGCTATAATTGGTTACATAGTGGAAATCATGAAAATGAAGACCAATAATTTTAAGGATCTTACATACAATGTCCTTTACTTATATACATGGGCATATTTGATAAGCCAAGTATTTATCCAAATATGTTTAGACCAAGATCTATGAGCACCTACCCACCGTCCCATTATCTAATAGTTCAGTTGTCACAGTTATTACCAGAACCAAACATTGGCTCACTACATATAGTAAATGTATTTCTCTCTTTTAAATTAGGAGTTCTGTGTGGCTGTGCTAATTATAGTTCAATAGCATCCACACAGAGCAAGAGGGGGAAAAGGCTCATTTGCAATCTAGAAAGGCATAATACACATAATATTAAGGAAGAGTGATACAATATTTATCATGTGATCAATATAAAATGGAAGTTGTGCTATTTATTAATTTCCTAATTTAAAGTAATGCATGAGGTAGGGCTGTTAAACAATTCATTTCCTGGCCAGTATTAAATATATTCATCAGTAGGAAAAGGAGAATATTTTGTTTGAAATGAGGGATTGCTCTCTAGAGATCACACGATCCATTTGATGTTTGCAATTTTTTTTAACTGTTGTGCACCTGGTATAGAGTGATAAGATGGAAACCATGCCCTTTTCCGGCAAAAATAGATCAGTTTTGTGAGAAAGGTATATTTTTGCACAACTATTCCATGAGATATAAGCTCAACAGCTGATGAGGAAACTGCCACTATTTACAAAGCTCTGTTGGTAGACTGTGCTATGCCCCACTCTTAAAAACCCCCCAAAGTATTTTGAGTATTTTTTTCAGTGCATGAGCATTTATTTTGTTAAAACAAAAAAAAAAAATGATTGTAACACATTTTATAATATCGCACAAAGAAAAACTACGTTAAAGGGGAAGTATACACCAATTTTCATTTAAAGAATAATAATACTTTAAAGGGGCAGTATACACCAATTTTCATTTAAAGCATAATATGCACAGATACTGATATAAAAATCCAGTATAAAACCTTTTAAAAACTTACTTAGAAGCTCCCAAATTAGCACTGTTGATGAGATTACCCTCCCATCTCCCCTGCATATGAAAAGACCTATTATACAAACAGAAGCATTTTGAAGTCAAGGCTTGGTTAGGAGTCTGAAAATCAGCACAATGTTATTTAAAAAGAAGCAAAACTATACATTTTTGTAAAAACACACCCAGATGGTCTATATAAATGGATCATCTACAGAACATTTATGCAAAGAAAAATCTAGTGTAGAATGTCCCTTTAATGAGAAAATAAAGGAAATTAGTCCCTTAGGGAATAGAGTTTTCAGTTCTTAATTTTCATGGTATCTATTTGAATTAGGGGTTTATTACAATCATCTCTGCTTTTCAGTACAAATATATGGTGAATAGTGTAAAATCCTAATGAAAACCCGTTGCCATGGAATGAAATCAAGCAAAATCTTTGTGGGCTTTTTCCAGTACTATACTGCAATGTATATGTGTCTCTTTCTTTATATCCAGAACCCTGCATAGCAAAATAAAAAGGCCTCACGCTGCAATTTGCCTTTCTAAAATTCTTTGAGGGACCTCCCAGTATGACAAGACTTCTTAGATAATCTCATAAGAGAGGAGAGATTTAGATTATTGCGCCCTAATTGAGAAACATTTTGCTAGCTATTTGAAAAGTTGATTGCAACGGCATGTTCTGAATTTTAACATGCACTCAGTATTCATGATAAAGTGCTTCCTCACATAGGGCTAGATTACAAGTGGCGCTCTATTTAGCACTCTCCCACTTGTGCATAAACTTTGTTAGATGGCTAGGAGTCAGGACCACATCAAGGTTTCATCCCTCCTGGGTCCCTAAACTACTGTCACACAATCAATGCTTTCAATCAAACAAGCTGAGAATCAACAAGAGTGACGCAGGCCTTTGTAATTTCCCTGGATACATTCAGGCCGGTCAGGGGTTAATTGCCTCAATTGCTTGGAGCTGTACAGCTGTCTGTAAGTATTCAGGATTAGGGGTTTTACATTGAGCTACGATGTGTTCCCAGTCCAGTTTGAGAGTGCAGTCTATCTTACTTTTTTTTATATATATATATATATATATATATATATATATATATATATATATATAGTATATATATTGGACAATGACCAGGGTAAAATAAAAAAAGGAAAAGACTGCACTCACTGGATAACTTATTCTATTATATATTCCCCATCTAAACTGCTGCTCTTCCTGGATCTTTTTTAACACTGCTTTATAACTTATTCTGTGGTATGTTCCCATCTAAACTTCCTTCTATGCCTGTATCTGATCACATCCTGTCCCCAGCATTTGCATTTCCTAATTTTTTTAACTTAGCTTAATTGGCTAATCCTGACCTAATTTAGTTTTATTTGCATCTATCCCTTTGATCTAGTTTTAGTTCTTAATTGTCTTTCAAATGCTTTCACCCTTTTAGCAATTACCGAAAGCTGGCTATTTTCTTCCGACACCGTTTCCACTGCTGCTGTAACACATGGTGGTCTTCACTTTAGCCATACCCCTTGGCCAGGTGAGAAACGTGGCAGCGGTGTTGGGATCCTGTTCTCCCCCTCCTGCCCCCTCCTCCCCCTTATCAGTACCTACCTCCAATCCCATCTCTCTCCTTCTCCTCCTTTGAAGCACACTGCATTCGCCTCTTCTCCCTCAATGTGGCAGTCATCTATCTCCCTCCTGGACCTACCTCCTATATCCTTGACAACTTTACCACCTGACTTCCTCACTTTCTCTCTACAAATATACCAACCATAATTCTTGGGGACTTCAACATTCCCATTGACAACCCGTCTGCCCCTGCTGCCTCTAAACTTCTTTTACTCACATCCTCCTTCAGTATCTCACAATCCACCCTATTCCCTACCCACCATGATGGACACTCCATCACCTGGTCACCTATAATATTAAGGTGACAGCTAAACCCACTCCTCCATCCCACCCCCTCACCTGTAGAAATCTACATGCTGTGGATCCGCTCCAATTTTCAAAAAATATTCAAGATCTCCTCCCTCACACTTCCACTATAAACTGCCCTGATCTCGCAACAGCCCACTATAACAAAACGCTGTCCTCTGCACTAGACACACTTGTACCTCCCCAGCTGCGCAAAACATCACACCGTCAGTTGCAGCCCTGGCACTCTCAGCAAACACGCTATTTGCAAAAATTGGTCCCGTACTGTTGAGCGTGTCTGGAGGAAAACTCACTCTGAACCTGACTTCATACACTATAAGTTTATTCTTTGTTCATGCACTTCTGCCCTTCACTTAGCCAAGCAAACCTACTTCTCTTCTCTTATATCTACTCTTTCTTCAAACCATAAACGAATCTTCTCCACCTTTAACTCTCTCCTCTACCTTCCTGCTCCACCTCCTCCAACTGTCTTTAGTGCTCAAGACCTGGCAGACTACTTCTTAAACAAAACACGTACTATCCAAAGCAACATCCCAACACCAACCTGCAATATTCCATCAACAGTCCCAGTAACTCCCTCTGCATCTTCCATCCAGCCACTGAGAATGAAGTTTCTTCCTTACTATCTTCCTCACGCCTTACTACCTGCCCGCTCGACCCTATCCCTTCCCATCTAATACCCTCCCTATCTTCCACCCTCACTCCTGCTCTTACCCACATCTTCAACCTATCTCTCTCTACCGGCTCATTCCCATCTTCTTTCAAACATGCAAAAGTCACTCCCATACTCAAAAAACCCTCCCTCGACCCTAATTCTCCTGAAAGCTACCGCCCGATATCACTGCTTCCACTAACATAAAAACTCCTTGAAAAAATAGTTTACAACCGCCTAACCCAATTCCTGTCTGCCAACTCCTTGCTTGACCCCCTGCAATCTGGATTCCAAACACTCAACTGAAACTGCCCTTACCAAGGTTACTAACAATCTTCTCTCTGCTAAAAATATTGGACACTACTCTATGCTCATCTTACTTGACCTCTCAGCCGCCTTTGACACAGTTGACGAACCCCTCCTGCTACAGACCCTTAGCTCTTTTGGTCTCTGTGACACTGCCCTTTCCTGGATTCACTCTTATCTTTCTCACAGGTCTTTTTATGTGTCATTTGCTGGCGACTCCTCCTCTCCAATGCCTCTGTCTGTTGGAGTACCTCAAAGATCTGTTCTGGGTCCTCTACTCTTCTCCATCTATACTTCTTCGCTGGGTAAACTTATCAACAGTTATGGCTTCAAATATCACCTCTATGCTGATGACACCCAGATCTACCTCTACACCCCTGCTCTCTCTCCCTCTGTCCTTTCTCATGTCAGTGACTGCTTATCTGGTATTTCTTCCTGGATGGCCTCTCACCACCTAAAGATTAATATGTCCAAGACTGAGCTCCTTCTTATCCCCCCCTCAAGCTCTATGCCAACGTGTGACTTCGGCATCACCATTTCCCTATCACCCCAAGTCTGCTGCCTTGGAGTTACAATTCACTCAAATCTATCCTTCGCCCCCCATATCCAATCACTTTCTACATCCTGCCACAACCATCTACGCAACATTTTCAAGATTCGACCTTTTCTGTGCGCTAACACCACAAAGCAAATAATCCACTCCCTTGTTATCTCCTGACTTGAGTACTGCACTAACCTACTTACTGGCCTTCCTCTTTCCTGCCTCTCCCCCCTTCAATCCATCCTAAATGCCTCTGCTAGGCTGATCCACCTTTTCCGTCGCTCTTTATCTGCTGCACCTCTCTGCGAGTTCCTTCATTGGCTCCCCATACACAGCAGAATTAAATTCAAAATTCTCACCCTTGCATACAAAGCGCTCACCAACACCGCTCCCCTCTACTTATCCTCTATAATCAACAAGTATACTCCAGCCCGCCCACTAAGATCCAACAATGAGCTGCTCCGTGCATATGCGACTATCACCTCTTCTCATGCTAGACTGCAGGACTTCTGTCATGCAGCACCTACCTTCTGGAACACTCTCCCTCATGCTGTCAGGCTTTGCCCTAATCTTTCTTCCTTTAAATGCTCTCTAAAGACTTTTCTTTTCAGAGAAGCCTACAACCTAACTCAACCCTTCTAGATTGTAAGTTCCCACCGGAATAGGGCCCTCAATTCCTTCTGTAAGTGTTTGTAAATTTTGTCCTGTGTCTTAGAAGTTTTATATTAGTGTTTTATTTAAATGAACTGTATCCATGGACAGTGCTGCGGAATATGATGGTGTTTCATAAATAAAGTATAATAATAATAATATCGATGATTTTAGGCTTTAATGCTGGTGTTGTTTCAGTGACAAAATCCCCTTCCTCATACCAAAAAGTCATCAGAACACTTTGAATTGTTTATATTAAGCAACTGTTGTTAGGTTGCCTTAGTTACACACTTTATGCACAATTGTTGAATTAATTAGGGGTGGGACTTAGTATATTTAAGATGCACTGTTAACCCTAATCACTGTCTGGTCTCAGGAAGGGGTCTGCGAACCCTGAAATGTTGCCATGCAATAAATAATACTTTATTTATCCAAATCCAGCGAGTGCAGTCCCTGCTTGCAACTACTATATATATATACTATACAGTATATATATATATATATATATATATATATAAACACACACACAATATATGACATTTTCAGTGGTCCACTAGTCCCGAACGACTTAGAAATTGCAGAGAACAACTTAGAAATTTGACTTTTTCCTATCTTTAACATGAGTGGACTAGTAACTTTTTTCCCTCTGGGCTACAATATTTTAATTTTTAGTAGTAATAATAATACAAATTACTAAGACTACTGAATGATTTTCCTTTCCCTGGTTTACAGTGCCAAACTACTCAATAGACCTGATAACTAAAGTATATGTCTTCTTACCAACACAATTTATTACATTAATATGAAGAACCACACAGTGTCTTTCGCAAAAAGGGCAACATTTTGTCTATCAGCTATCAATAAGCAACCATTTTTTTCGTTGGCTGAATATATTTGCCTCAGAGGTCTACAAAAAAATAAAAGCATGAAAAAAGCATTACGAAGCTAGTTTCTTATAGTTTAATTTTGTGTGAGAAACTCAACATTTCTTATTGCTTGGCATATGTAATTTGAGTGGCATAGCTAATTTAAACAGCCTTGCTTCTAATGGATTGGAATGCCACAGAAAAGAAGTCAAAAACATTCCAAATCGAATAAGAACTTTTGACATGGTAAGTTCTTTCAGCTGAAATGCTAACATAGGGTTAAAAGAATCCTCACATTCTCTCCTTAATTTTTTCCTAATGATCCATTTTATCTCCAGGGCTAGGAGTAAGGCGTCAGCCTGTGAGTCAGACAGCTCAAAGATACCCTCTGTATTTTACCACGGGGTTATTTATCCCCTCAACACTGTTTTTTGTCTTCTTTTTTTGTGTGTCAGTTATTAATAAATAACTAATGAGCTTGCATTACTATTTGTGCTCCTCGCCTCTTTTTTGCAATTGAACTTTATTTGGCCACAGAGTGGGCACTTCATTAGTATATTCATACAAGCGTGACTGCAGGGACCATCCTACATAACCGCAAACAGCTGGAGCAAAGGAGATACAACCACGCCGCTACAGGAGGTGGCCCCACAAGCACTACCCGTATCCGGAACTAGGATCACACAGCGTTTACCTGCAGATGACAGGGAGTTATCTACATGCCACTCCGGGATGGGAATTTGTAATCAATAAGGATTTAGCGGTATGTGCCTTGGTGATAACTCTGTTTATATCTAGAAGCTAGTTACTTTAAGCACACAGTTTGAGGCAGTATACTCCCTACATGTACCAGGCGAGGGGAAGGGGAATCTTCTCCATGGCATTATCTGCACAGCTTAACGGTGCAGTGTAGGTGGGACTACACTCACCTACAAGCCTTCTCAGCGCTAGGGGGGGCTAATCCTCCCCACAGAGACAATTTCTCAATTGCCACCTTCTATAGTAACCCACCATTGGCAAATTTCCCAATCTATTGAAAGTTTCTATACCTAGGTATAGACTATTGAGTAACTTTGTAAACACAGCCAGCAGAAGAAATGACACTCACAGTGAGAGGTGGAATAGATAAAGCTCTATGTTCATTTGCAATTGTTCATTCTAATCATTGTACAGAGACAGAGATAAGAAAGGGAAGAGTCTGAGTTATAAAATAATGAGATCTGATCTTTCTTCAAGCTTAGCCTATTTTGAAGGGCTGTGGTTTGAAAGAGCAAATCCAGCTATTACTTTTGCAAAAAGAAGCATACATTAGCAATTTCTCATACATTTTATTCGCTGGACCTCGTATAACAAGTTATGTGGAACACATTCAGGGAAAAAACTATTTTACAGTGAACTGTATCTTTAAGCAGGTGTATTTACAGTTTAATTTAAAAGCTGTTTTACTTGTTTGGTTTGCAATATCTAACATAGTTAATTTACTATTCTAATATTGCAGAGGGGCAGTTACTAGTTGAGTAAACAGATAAATATATAAATAATACTAAAAAGGTTCTATTTCTTAAGTTAAATATGGCAAAATATATATGAGTTGTGTTGAATGGCTGACTCAATATATTAACAGACTAATTTGCTTATATGAGAATTTGCAAATGGAATGAGTGACTAGCTTTTAAATGACAGTATTACATTTATCTGTTTAACTCATTGTAGGATGATATTGATTTTATGTCTAGAACTGTCTATAATAGCCATGGCATCTAATATTTCAAGATTTTTGCATTCTGTGAAAGCACTTCAGCTAAAAGATTATTTAATTTTTTTACTGTCATGCTACATTAATAATATCATGCCTTGACAGCTCATCTATTCTAACATATTTATATTTTCCAAAGATTCCAATGGAACTAAAAACTCAATAGCAAATCTTTCATTCTTCGGCTTCTTTCAATGTGGCATTTGACTGGCAGTCATTTTTACATTGTCATATTATGTGACAGTGGCCTTGTTTGCTAAAACCTTTAACAAAATAAGGCTAATAGTAAAGTATTTGTTATAATTTAGAGTGTACATCTAATTTATCAGTTCTTCATTTTGTTCTAGCCTTAGAAAATGACTCAAAAAAATAGTTTTTACTGTAGTTGAAATACATGTCAAAATGTTCAGAATTGTTTAAGGGGACAGTCTTGTCAAAATTAAACTTTTATGATTCAGATAGGGCATGCAGTTTTAAACAACTTTCAATTTACTTCTAGCATCAAATTTGCTTTGTTCTTTTTGGTATTCTTTTATAAAAACTTAACCTAGGTAGGCTCATATGCTATTTTTTAAGCCCTTGAAGGTAGCCTTTTATCTCAATGCATTTTGACAGTTGTCCAAAACTAAACAATGCTAGTTTATGTGTGCAATATTATTAACGTTGTGCTCACTCCCATGGAATTATTTATGAATCAGCACAGATTGGCTAAAATGCATGTCTGTCAAAAGAACTGAGATAAAGGAACAGTCTGCAGAGGCTTAGATACAAGGTAATCACAGAGGTAAAAAGTGTATGTATATAACAATGTTAGTTATGAAAAACTGGGGAATGGGTAATAGAGATTATCTATCTTTTTAAACAATTAAAACTTTGGAGAAGACTGTCCCTTTAAGTTTATGGATATGAAATAATATTATATTTAGCAGAAAATGTAAGGCTCTTTATATTTACACTTAATAAACATGTAATGACATTTGAGTATCTACTAAGTCCTAACCTGGAAAAATAACTTATTGCAATTTCTGATATAATTTGACACATTTTTAGGTAGGTCTCAGAGTATGTTGGCAGAACTCGTTTTCTTATGCTTACAATTCATAGCTCTTATATCTAGTCGCTAAATGATCCACAAATACGTGATGTGATTTTAAGGTTGTAATTCATCTTATTGGGTTGATAAATCAATATACAGTACATGTATTCATGTATGATGCCTTATATATGTGTTAAAATGGTCATTAAAATCAAAATTTTCTTAGTTTTATCTATAAGAAGGTACTCAAAACTGTAGTTGTGTTTTTTTTTCTCATGTTCCTGTCCTGAATAAATGAACATCCCTCTCCACCAGTAAAACAGATGTAGTTATCCTTTTCAAGCACTGAGTATTAATAGGAGGTACAAAACCAATACTGCCTTAATAATTTCAACTAAGATTTAAACAGCTTCTAGTTAACATTTTTTAATGCAAAAACACATTTCAGCAATTGTAAATATTGCTCTTAAAAATATTTAATAGAAAAACATTAAACTACAATATTCAGTTAAAGGGACATGAAGCCCAATATATTTATTTCATGATTTAGGTAGAACATACAATTTTAAACAACTTTCCAGTTTACTTTTATTATCAATTTTGTTGCATTCTCTTGGTATCATTTGTTGAAGGAGCAGCAATGCACTACTGGTTTCTAACTGAACAAATGGGTGAGCCAATGACAATAAGTATATACAGTGGATATAAAAAGTCTACACACCCTGTTAAGATGTCAGGTTTCTGTGATGTAAAAAAAGGAGACAAAGATTAATCATTTCAGAACTTTTTCCACATTTAATGTGACCTATAAACTGTACAACTCAATTGAAAAACAAACTGAAATCTTTTAGGTAAAGGGAAATAAAAATAAAAAACTAAAATAATATGGTTGCATAAGTGTGAACACCCTTTTATAACTGGGGATGTAGCTGTGTTCAGAATTAAGCAATCACATTCAAAATCATGTTAAATAGGAGTCAGTACACACCTGCCATCATTTAAAGTGCCTCTGATTAACCCCAAATAAAGTTCAGCTGTTCTAGTAGGTGTTTCCTGAGATTTTGTTAGTCGCATCCTACAGCAAAAGCCATGGTCCGCAGAGAGCTTCTAAAGCATCAGAGGGATCTCATTGTTAAAAGGTATCAGTCAGGAGAAGGGTACAAAAGAATTTCCAAGGCATTAGATATACAATGGAACACAGTGAAGACAGTTATCATCAAGTGAAGAAAATATGGTGCAACAGTGATATTACCAAGAACTGGATGTCCCTCCAAAATTGATGAAAAGACAAGAAGAAAACTGGTCTGGGAGACTGCCAAGAGGCCTACAGCAACATTAAAGGAGCTGCAGGAATATCTGGCAAGTACTGGCTGTGTGGTACATGTGACAACAATCGCCCGTATTCTTCATATGTCTGGGCTATGGGGTAGAGTGGCAAGACGGAAGCCTTTTCTTACAAAAAAAAAAATCCAAGCCCGGCTAAATTTTTCAAAAACACATCTGAAGTTTCCCAAAAGTATGTTGCAAAAGGTGTTCTGGTCTGATGAAACCAAAGTTTAACTTTTTGGCCATAATTCCAAAAGATATGTTTGGCGCAAAAACAACACTGCATATCACCAAAAGAACACCATACCCACAGTGAAGCATGGTGGTGTCAGCATCATGCTTTGGAGCTGTTTTTCTTCAGCTGGAACTGGGGCCTTAGTCAAGGTAGAGGGAATAATGAATAGTTCCAAATACCAGACAATATTGGCACAAAACCTTCAGGCTTCTGCTAGAAAGCTGAATATGAAGAGGAACATCATCTTTCAGCATTACAACGACCCAAAGAATACATCCAAATCAACAAAGGAATGGCTTCACCAGAAGGAGATTAAAGTTTTGGGATGGCCCAGCCAGAGCCCAGACCTGAATCCAATTCAAAATCTGTGGGGTGATCTGAAGAGGGCTGTGCACAGGAGATGCCCTCGCATTCTGACAGATTTAGAGTATTTTTGTAAAGAAGAGAGGGCAAATCTTGCCAAGTCAAGATGTGCCATGCTGAAAAACTCATACCCAAGAAGACTGAGTGCTGTAATAAAATCAAAAGGTGCTTCAATAAAGTATTAGTTTAAGGGTGTGCACACTTATGCAACCATATTATTTTAGTTTTTTATTTTTATTTCCCTTTACCTAAAAGATTTCAGTTTGTTTTTCAATTGAGTTGTACAGTTTATAGGTCACATTAAAGGTGGAAAAAGTTTTGAAATGATTTATCTTTATCTCATTTTTTTACATCACAGAAAGCTGACATTTTAACAGGGGTGTGTAGACTTTTTATATCCACTGTATATGCAGCCACCAATCAGCAGTTAGAACCTAGGCTCATTGCTGCTTCTGAGTTTACCTAGATAAACCTAAGATAAAAAGTTTACCTAGATATAACTAGGTTACCTGGATAAACCTAAGATAAAAAGTTTACCTAGATATAACTAGTTTACCTAGATAAACCTAAGATAAAAAGTTTACCTAGATATAACTAGTTTACCTAGATAAACAGGATAACAATAGAAGGAAGCAAATGAAATAACAAAAGTAAATTGAAAACTTGTTTAAAATTGCATGCTCTGTCTAAATCCTGAAAGTCTAATTATGACTTTACTGTCCCTTTAAGGACAATGCATTAGAAAAGACCCCAGTGTGCAGTGCAGCCCCATACAAACAGGGCCGTCTTTTATACTGACTGGGCCCCGGGCAAATATTTCCTTGCCCCCCCCCCCCGCCCATGCAATTTCGCTCTCCACCCCAACACCCCAAAAAACAACTACATCAATTTTTTTTTTATTTTGTTTTTTAAATGATTAGCTCAGCAGTGGATCATCCACTGTTGGGCTAATCATTTTCAAAAAAATATGAAATAAATTGCAATATGTGAAACTGGACCTAAGCAGTACTAATAAGTAAATACATATATAAATTCCTCCACTGTGGATTAATTTAAAATATTTACTAATTAATTAAATGTTGTTTTTTTAATTTATTTATACATTTTTTTTAAGTACATAAATATGTAATGCATTGCACGGCATTGCATAGTAAAAATCAGTGTCGGACCTAATGTCTACAGGGCCTCAGTGCAAGAATTTATTTTGGGCCCCCCTAAAAGCATCTCACCAGTTTTGGGATATTCACTACATATTTATTGTTTTGACAACCACTGTACAGCAAAATTACCACTTTCATGAATACCAAGGGAATGCCTAACATACCAAACTCCCCTAACCCATATACATACACACATTCCAGAGTATACACATAAACACACACTACAGAGCACACACAAATTTATGTAAAAACTCTATATAATCCAATATTAAAAATACAATGTATGTGTGCCTCAAGACGGAAGAGAGCAGTGTCTGTAGCTGCAGAGATGTTCAAATCCTCACGTGCCTGCCGCTCCAGCTTTCTGTTGCATGCGCCTACAGTATGCCCTACCTTGAACAATCCCCACCACCAGAGCAGTAACCTGGTAACAGTGGTAACCCCAGCAGGACCTTTTCTTATACAGTATGATTGGTTGGATGCCAAGTTAGGGCTTAGCATTCAGTGCTGCACAGTGCACATCTAAAACAGCACATGGCACTAGCTTGGCATGTCACATGACACCATCACGGTCTGGCACAGTTTCTCACAAATAAATATAAGCAAAGAACTTTTGACTGTGACAGTATTAGGACTGACATCAGCAGACTTGCATGAACCCAAAAAAAAATTTATTTTTTTTTAAGGACACTTGGGCCCCACAACAAAGACTGGGCCCTGGGCAGCTGCCCCTTTTGCCAAGTGTTAAAGACGGCCCTGCATACAAATAATCTTTAGCCAGTGTTATCCTGTAATGTTTTTATACAGTAACTCACAGACCAGCATGGTTTCATCTCTCCCCTTTTACTACTCGAGACAGATTGTTTAAGAATATTTTTATGCTGCATTTGCTATCCCTTATAGGTGCATCCAATAAAGTCACTTTATGTTTTGCCAAGGGAACTTTATTTCCTATACAAATAAGGCTGCAACAAATAACAAAATCTATACTAAATATATCTTGTGCTGTTAATAGCTTGGTAAAGAACGAGTAGCCTGATATACATATATATATATCATTAATACTAAACTGCGCATGTATAACTTACTATATGTAATTCATGGTAACATTTAAGGATAATATTATTTAAGAAAAATATTAGCTTGGCTATAGAAATTATTTGTGCATGAACAATAGAAGAAAAAAAAAAGATTTCACTACACAAAGAATAACACAGCTTTTGGGAGGTGGAGAATATATTTTCCTTTTTCTTCTGAAAATGTGTTCAGTTGCATTGGTTACACACATTGCAATGGTATTAAAAATATATTTTCCTTTCTCTTTTATTTTTTAATTATATACATATTCAAATAAATAAACAGTATCTTTTGAGCTTTCAATAACTGTATCATATAGGGAGATTTTTATGAAGAGGCGAATGCTTCTATAGGATGGTTTCAGGGGCTCACTCAATTGAGCCTGCAACTCAGATTAAAGTGATGGTAAACTTCAGACTATAAGAATGTTGCAATAAAAAATATAACAGTTTGCAAGTAAAACCATATAATTTTTTTTTTTTTAAAGTGTATATTTTATAATAAAAGATTTATAATCCTAATTGGTATTGTCTGTTCCTCCGCCTCCCTCATTTCCTCTTTTGGCTGGGCTGTAATGTATAGAGTAGTCTCACCCACTCTCTACAAAGGCTTTCTAAGGGCTTTAAAGGGGCTGGACTTCAAGATTGTCATATGACACACACGTTGATTGGATGTTCACTGGATTTGTCCTAAAAAAAAAAAAATCATCCATGTGGGCCTGCATAACATTGTAATAGAAGCATTATTACATGAACTAATTTAACCCTTTCACAAATGGATTAAAAACATAAGAAAGGTTCACATATAATTTTTTTTAATGGCAAAGATTACATTTATGGCATTTGCTTATTTAAAGTTTACCATCACTTTAATGAAGAAGAAGTTTAAACCGCTACTTCCTAAATATTCTCTGCCAACTTGAGTTGGCTGATGAAAATCACCCTGGACTGATCTGACCAGAGTTATTGAATTAATAAATAAACTCTCTATAACTTGTGACAAACCTCAGTGGCTAAAACTTTATACTAGGAAAATCTACTCTAGAACAGAACTTACCCTGGAGCTGAGTGATTTATTATTAGAGGATTGTTATCAAGGGTATTATGTTTGTTCAGTCTATGTTACTGAAAATATCACAATTTGAGAAGAGCATTTGGAGATTAGAGAATGAAGTGGGTACAAAAATAAAACTTGCAGAGAAAACTCTTATAACCTTAAAGGGACACTAAACCCAATTTTTTTATTTCCTGATTCAGATAGCGCATGCAATTTTAAGCAACTTTCTAATTTACTTCTATTATCAATTTTTCTTCGTTCTCTTGCTATGTTTATTTAACCCCTTAATGACCACAGCATTTTTCCATTTTCTGTCCGTTTGGGACCAAGGCTATTTTTACATTTCTGCAGTGTTTGTGTTTAGCTGTAATTTTCCTCTTACTCATTTACTGTACCCACACATATTATATACCGTGTTTCTCGCCATTAAATGGACTTTCTAAAGATACCATTATTTTCCTCATATCTTATAATTTATTATAAAAAAAATGATAAAATATGAGGAAAAAATTGAAAAAAACACTTTTCCTAACTTTGACCCCCCAAAATCTGTTATACATCTATAATTACCAAAAAACACCCATGCTAAATAGTTTCTAAATTTTGTCCTGAGTTTAGAAATACCCAATGTTTACATGTTCTTTGCTTTTTTTGTAAGTTATAGGGCCATAAATACAAGTAGCACTTTGCTATTTCCAAACCATTATTTTTCAAAATTAGCGCTAGTTACATTAGAACACTAATATCTTTCAGGAATCTCTGAATATCCATTGACATGTATAAAAAAATTTTTAGCAGACATCCCAAAGTATTCATCTAGGCCCATTTTGGTATATTTCATGCCACCATTTCACCGCCAAATGCGATTAAATACAAAAAATCGTTCACTTTTTTTACTAATTTTTTCACAAACTTTTGATTTCTCACTGAAATTATTTACAAACAGCTTGTGCAATTATGGATTAAATGGTTGTAAATTCTTCTCTGGGATCCCCTTTGTTCAGAAATAGCAGACATATATGGCTTTGGCGTTGCTTTTTAGTAATTAGAAGGCTGCTAAATGCCACTGCGCACTACACGTTTATTATGCCCAGCAGTGAAGGGGTTAATTATGGAGCATGTAGGGAGCTTTTAGGGATAATTTTAGCTTTAGTGTAGTGTAGTAGACAACCCCAAGTATTGATCTAGGCCAATTTTGGTATATTTCATGCCACCATTTCACCGCCAAATGCGATCAAATTAAAAAAAACGTAAAGTTTTTCACAATTTTAGGTTTCTCACTGAAATCATTTACAAACAGCTTGTGCAATTATGGCACAAATGGTTGTAAATGCTTCTCTGGGATCCCCTTTGTTCAGAAATAGCAGACATATATGGCTTTTGCATTGCTTTTTGGTAATTAGAAGGCCGCTAAATGCCACTGCGCCCCGCACGTGTATTATGCCCAGCAGTGAAGGGGTTACTTATGTTACGTAGCTTGTAGGGAGCTTGTAGGGTTAATTTTAGCTTTAGTGTAGTGTAGTAGACAACCCAAAGTATTGATCTAGGCCCATTTTGGTATATTTCATGCCACCATTTCACTGCCAAATGCGATCAAATAAAAAAAAAACGTTCCCTATTTCACAAACTTTTTCACAAACTTTAGGTTTCTCACTGAAATTATTTACAAACAGCTTGTGCAATTATGGCACAAATGGTTGTAAATGCTTCTCTGGGATCCCCGTTGTTCAGAAATAGCAGACATATATGGCTTTGGCGTTGGTTTTTGGTAATTAGAAGGCCGCCAAATGCCGCTGCATTTCACACGTGTATTATGGCTAGCAGTGAAGGGGTTAATTATGTAGCTTGTAGGGAGCTTGCAAGGTTAATTTTAGCTTTAGTGTAGAGCTCAGCCTCCCACCTGAAACATGAGACCCCCTGATCCCTCCCAAACAGCTCTCTTCCCTCCCCCACCCCACAATTGTCCCACCATCTTAAGTACTGGCAGAAACTCTGCCAGTACTAAAATAAAAGCTATCTGTGGGCTTTTTTTGTGTTTTTTTAAAGCATATTTACATATGCTGCTGTGTAGGATCCAACCTTAGCCCCCAACCTCACTGATCCCCCACCAAACAGCTCTCTAACCCTCCCCCTCTGCCTTAATGGGTGCCATCTTGGGTACTAGCAGTTTAGTAAAAAATGTGCCTTTTTTTTTTTAAAAAAATGCCCTTTTCTGTAGTGTAGCTTCCCCCCCCCCAAGACCAACCCTCCACCCCTTCCAGATCCCTTAGCTGTTTATTTACTGCTTTCAAAACTTTTTTTTTTTACTTTTTACAGCTTTATTTTTCTGCAGTGTAGCGGTTCCCTCCTGCCCCGTGCACGCGCCCGCCCGCCGCCCCCCCTTGCATGCGTGCGCCGCCGTGCGCGCTCCCGTCTGTCCAAACTCCCGATCCCGCCCCCCTCCACTCCACTCGGCACATCAATGGCCGCCCACCCGCCTCCCAGACTTGCTCCCACCCACCAACGATACTGGCCACCGATGTCCGGTGCAGAGAGGGCCACAGAGTGGCTCTCTCTGCATCGGATGGCCAAGGCGGATTATTGCAGGATGCCTCGATATCGAGGCATCACTGCAATAACCGGAAAGCAGCTGGAAGCGAGCAGGATCGCTTCCAGCTGCTTTCCAGACCAAGGACGTACACCACACATCCTCGGTCCTTAACTGTATTTTTTTTGAGGACGTGTGGCGTACGTCCTTGGTCATTAAGGGGTTAAAAAGCAGGAATGTGATGCATAGGAGCCGGCCCATTTTTGGTTGAGTACCTGGGTTTTGCTTGCTTATTGGTGGGTAAATGTAAGCCTCCAATAAGCAAGCACTATCCATGGTGCTGAACCTAAAATGGGCTGACTGTTAAGATTTACATTCCTGCTTTTAAAATAAAGATAGCAAGAGAATGAAGAAAAATTGATAATAGGAGTAAATTAGAAAGTTGATTAAAATGTAATGCTCTATTTGAATCATAAAAGAAAAATTTGGGGTTCAGTGTCCCTTTAATGCGTGTAGCTCAAATGAGAGAGATGATTTAATAAAACTGAGATTGAAAGCATTTTCTCAAAAAGACCAAAAATTGAACGAGGGGGCCCATTATCTCATGTTGGAAGGTCATGAATTGAGAAGTATATTGCACAGGCTTTTCTTATAGAAACAGCAATGTTAATGAAAAAAAAAATTGTAAGGGAATACATGAAAGTCTAGTATTGCATAAGACTATCCTGAGAAATAATTTAGCTTACACATCAGAAGGAAAATAAAGTCAAACATCTGGTTCTTAATAGCAGTCAAGTCAATGTTTCAATATTCTCTATGAAAGATGTACATTTATTAAAAATATGGAAAAATCCCTACATGAAAACAGATATTTTTTTAATTAGTGTCCTTCATTTAAAATAGTTTGGGTACCTCTGTATAAAGCAAAGAAGCCAATACAAATAATTAATATATAAAAAAATAGAAATGTACAGCCTTTTTCATTATTGCGTTTAAAATAAATCCAATAAAACCATTTGCTAAGGCTAAAGTAAACAAAATGTGTCCAGTTCTTGGAGGTTTTTTTTTTTACCTTGACTCATCTGTAATTTTCTGAGGCTTATCAAAGAGCATAGAATTATGAAAATATGTTCATTATATTAAATATAAAAAATGTCACTTTTAATAATTATCCTTTTAAATGAGAATCCAATTAACAGGGTTAAGACACTTTAGAGATGCGGTTTTGCTGGGTTCTTTGTAAAATTAATTAAAGCATTGAACAGTAAAACAAACAAATGCATATCTTGCATTGATCTTTGTAAACATTTTCTCTTGTTAAGTGTATCCAGTACACGGATCATCCATTACTTGTGGGATATTCTCCTTCCCAACAGGAAGTTGCAAGAGGATCACCCACAGCAGAGCTGCTACATAGCTCCTCCCCTCACTGCCATATCCAGTCATTCTCTTGCAACTCTCAACTAAGATGGAGGTCGTAAGAGGACTGTGGTGTTTTATACTTAATTTATTTCTTCAATCAAAAGTTTGTTATTTTTAAATGGTACCGGAGTGTACTGTTTATCTCAGGCAGTATTTAGAAGAAGAATCTGCCTTGCGTTTTCTATGATCTTAGCAGAAGTAACTAAGATCCTTTGCTGTTCTCACATATTTCTGAGGAGTGAGGTAACTTCAGAGGGGGAATAGCGTGCAGGTTTTCCTGCAATAAGGTATGTGCAGTTAAATATTTTTCTAGGGATGGAATTTGCTAGAAAATGCTGCTGATACCGAAGTAATGTAAGTAAAGCCTTAAATGCAGTGATAGCGACTGGTATCAGGCTTATTAATAGAGATACATACTCTTATAAAAGTGTATTTTAAAACGTTTGCTGGCATGTTTAATCATTTTTTACATATGTTTGGTGATAAAACTTATTGGGGCCTAGTTTTTTCCACATGGCTGGCTTGAATTTTGCCTAGAAACAGTTCCCCTGAGGCTTCCCACTGTTGTAATATGAGTGGGAGGGGCCTATTTTAGCGTTTTTTTTGCCACAGCAAAAATTACAGACACAGACATCCAGCTTCTTCCTGCATGATCCTGGACTTCTCTGAAGGGCTCAAAAGGCTTCAAAAGTCGTATTGAGGGAGGTAAAAAAGCCACAGTAGAGCTGTGGCAGTTGTTGTGACTGTTTAAAAAACGTTTTTTGTCATTTGTTATTCCGTTTTTGGTATTAAGGGGTTAATCATCCATTTGCAAGTGGGTGCAATGCTCTGCTAACTTATTACATACCACTGTAAAAATTTCGTTAGTGTAACTGCATTTTTTCACTGTTATTTCAAATTTAGGAAAATTTGTGTTTCTTAAAGGCGCAGTAACGTTTATTATATTGCTTGTAAACTTGTTTTAAAGTGTTTTCCAAAGCTTGCTAGTCTCATTGCTAGTCTGTTTAAACATGTCTGACACAGAGGAACCTACTTGTTCATTATGTTTGAAAGCCATGGTGGAGCCCCATAGGAGAATGTGTACTAATGTATTGATTTCACCTTAAACAGTAAAGATCAGTCTTTATCTATAAAAGAATTATCACCAGAGGGTTCTGTCGAGGGGAAGTTATGCCGACTAACTCTCCCCATGTGTCAGACCCTTCGCCTCCCGCTCAGGGGACGCACGCTAATATGGCGCCAATTACATCAGGGACGACCATAGCAATTACCTTGCAGGACATGGCTGCAATCATGAATAATACCCTGTCAGAGGTATTATCTAGATTGCCTGAATTAAGAGGCAAGCGCGATAGCTCTGGGGTTAGGAGAGATACAGAGCGTGCAAATGCTGTTAGAGCCATGTCTGATACTGCGTCACAGTATGCAGAACATGAGGACGGAGAGCTTCAGTCTGTGGGTGACATCTCTGACTCGGGGAAACCTGATTCAGAGATTTCTAATTTTAAATTTAAGCTTGAGAACCTCCGTGTATTGCTTGGGGAGGTATTAGCTGCTCTGAATGACTGTAAACCCAGTTGCAATTCCAGAGAAATTGTGTAGGCTGGATAGATACTATGCGGTGCCGGTGTGTGTACTGACGTTTTTCCTATACCCTAAAAGGCTTACAGAAATTATTAGCAAGGAGTGGGATAGACCCGGTGTGCCCTTTTCCCCACCTCCTATATTTAGAAAAATGTTTTCCAATAGACGCCACTATCCCGGTTGAGGACAGTTGTGCTTTTTCCGATCCAATGGATACAAAATTGGAGGGTTACCTTAAGAAATGTTTATTCAACAAGGTTTTATTTTACAGCCCCTTGCATGCATTGCGCCTGTCACTGCTGCAGCTGCATTCTGGTTTGAGGCCCTGGAAGAGGCCATCCAGACAGCTCCATTGAATGAAATTATTGACAAGCTTAGAACGCTTAAGCTAGCTAACTCATTTGTTTCTGATGCCATTGTTCATTTTGACTAAACTAACGGCTAAGAATTCCGGATTCGCCATCCAGGCGCTATGGCTTAAATCCTGGTCAGCTGACGTGACTTCAAAGTCTAAAATACTCAACATTCCTTTCAAGGGGCAGACCTTATTCGGGCCTGGCTTGAACGGAAATTATTGCTGACATTACTGGAGGCAAGGGTCATACCCTTCCTCAGGACAGGGCTAAATCAAAGGCCAAACAGTCCTAATTTTCGTGCCTTCGAAATTTCAAGGCAGGAGCAGCATCAACTTCCTCTGCTTCAAAACAAGAGGAACTGTTGCTCATTCCAGACAGGCCTGGAAACCTAACCAGTCCTGGAACAAGGGCAAGCAGGCCAGGAAGCCTGCCGCTGCCCCCAAGGACAGCATGAAGGAACGGCCCCCTATCCGGAAATGGATCTAGTGGGGGGCAAGACTTTCTCTCTTCGCGCAGGCGTGGGCAAGAGATGTTCAGGATCCCTGGGCGTTGAGATCATATCTCAGGGATAATCTTCTGGACTTCAAAGCTTCTCCTCACAAGGGAGATTTCATCTTTCAAGGTTATCAGCAAACCAGATAAGAAAGAGGCATTCCTAAGCTGTGTGCAAGACCTCCTAGTAATGGGAGTGATCATCCAGTTCCGCGGACGGAACAAGGACAGGGATTTTTATTCAAATCTGTTTGTGGTTCCCAAGAAAGAGGGAACCTTCAGACCAATCTTGGATCTAAAAGATCTTAAACAAATTCCTCAGAGTTCCATCATTCAAAATGGAAACTATTCGGACCATCCTACCCATGATCCAAGAGGGTCAGTACATGACCACAGTGGACTTAAAGGATGCCTACCTTCACATACCGATTCACAAAGATCATCATCGGTTCCCTAAGGTTTGCCTTTCTAGACAGGCATTACCAATTTGTAGCTCTTCCCTTCAGGTTGGCCACTGCCCCGAGAATTTTTACAAAGGTTCTGGGCTCACTTCTGGCGGTTCTAAGACAGCGAGGCATAGCGGTGGCTCCGTATCTAGACGACATCCTGAATACAGGTGTCAAGCTTTCAAATTGCCAAGTCTCATACAGAGATAGTTCTGGCATTTTTGAGGTCACATGGGTGGAAAGTGAACGTGGAAAAGAGTTCTCTATCACCACTCACAAGAGTCTCCTTCCTAGAGACTCTTATAGATTCTGTAGAGATGAAAATTTACCTGACGGAGTCAGGTTATCAAAACTTCTAAATGCTTGCCGTGTCCTTCATTCCATTCCACGCCCCGTCAGTGGCTCAGTGCATGGAAGTAATCGGCTTAATGGTAGCGGCAATGTACATAGTGCCATTTGCGTGCCTGCATCTCAGACCGCTGCAATTATGCATGCTAAGTCAGTGGAATGGGGATTACTCAGATTTGTCCCCTCTACTAAATCTGGATCAAGAGACCAGAGATTCTCTTCTCTGGTGGCTTTCTCGGGTCCATCTGTCCAAGGGTATGACCTTTTGACAGGCCAGATTGGAAGATTGTAAACAACAGATGCCAGCCCTTTAGGTTGGGGCGCAAGTCTGGAACTCCCTGAAGGCTCAGGGATCGTGGACTCAGGAGGAGAAACTCCTCCCAATAAATATTCTGGAGTTAAGAGCAATATTCAATGCTCTTCTAGCTTGGCCTCAGTTAGCAACACTGAGGTTCATCAGATTTCAGTCGGACAACATCATGATTGTGGCTTACATCAACCATCAAGGGGGAACCAGGAGTTCCCTAGTGATATTAGAAGTCTCAAAGATAATTCGCTGGGCAGAGTCTCACTCTTGCACCTGTCAGCGATCCACATCCCAGGCATAGAGAACTGGGAGGCGGATTTTCTAAGTCGTCAGACTTTTCATCCGGGGGAGTGGGAACTCCATCCGGAGGTGTTTGCTCAACTGGTCCATCGTTGGGGGCAAACCAGAACTGGATCTCATGGCATCTCGCCAAGAACGCCAAGCTTCCTTGTACGGAACCAGGTCCAGGGGACCCGGGAGCAATGCTGATAGATGCTCTAGCAGCTCCCTTGGTTCTTCAACCTGGACTATGTGTTTCCACCAATTTCCTCTGCTCCCTCGAACTGATTGCCAAAATCAAAACAGGAGAGAGCATCGGTGATTCTGATAGCGTCTGCGTGGCCACACAGGACCCTGGTATGCAGACCTAGTGGACATGTCATCTCTTCCACCATGGACTCTGCCTCTGAGGCAGGACCTTCTAATAAAGGTCACCTTTCAATTATCCAAATCTAATTTCTCTGAGACTGACTGCATGGAGATTGAACGCTTGATTCTATCAAGGCGTGGCTTCTCCGAGTCAGTCATTGATACTTAATACAGGCTTGGAAGCCTGTCACCAGGAAAATCTACCATAAGATATGGCGGTAAATATCTTTATTGAGTGTGAATCCAAGAGTTACTCATGGAGTAAGGTTAGGATTCCTAGGATATTGTCCTTTCTCCAAGAGGGTTTGGACAAAGGCTTATCAGCTAGTTCTTTAAAAGGACAGATCTCTGCTCTGTCTATTCTTTTGCACAAGCGTCTGGCAGAAGTTCCAGGCGTCCAGGCATTTTGTCAGGCTTTGGTTAGGATTAAGCCTGTGTTTAAAACTGTTGCTCCCCAGTGGAGCTTAAACTTGGTTTCTAAAGTTCTTCAGGGAGTTCCGTTTTGAACCCCCTTCATTCCATTGATATTAAACTTTTATCTTGGGAAAGTTCTGTTTTTGATGGCTATTTCCTCGGCTCGAAGAGTCTCTGAGTTATCTGCCCTTACATTGTGATTCTCCTTATCTGATTTTTCATTCAGACAAGGTAGTTCTGCGTACCAACCTGGGTTTTTACCCTAAGGTGGTTTCTAACAGGAATATCAATCAAGAGATTGTTGTTCCATCATTGTGTCCTAATCCTTCTTCAAAGAAGAACGTCTTTTGCATAATCTGGACGTAGTCCGTGCCTTGAAGTTTTACTTACAGGCTACTAAAGATTTTCGTCAAACATCTGCCCTGTTTGTCGTTTACTCTGGGACAGAGGAGAGGTCAAAACGCCTTCAGCAACCCTCTCTCTCCTTTTGGCTTCGGAGCATAATACGCTTAGCATATGAGACTGCTGGACAGCAGCCCCCTGAAAGGATTACAGCTCATTCTACTAGAGCTGTGGCTTCCACCTGGGCCTTTAAAAATGAGGCCTCTGTTGAACAGATTTGCAAGGCTGCGACTTGGTCTCCGCTTCACACTTTTCAAAATTTTACAAATTTGACACTTTTGCTTCTTCGGAGGCTGTTTTTGGGAGGAAAGGTTCTACAGGCAGTGGTTCCTTCCGTTTAAGTTTCTGTCTTGTCCCTCCCATCAATCCGTGTACTTTAGCTTGGTATTGGTATCCCACAAGTAATGGATGATCCGTGGACTGGATACACTTAACAGAGAGAAAACATAATTTATGCTTACCTGATATATTTATTTCTCTTGTAGTGTATCCAGTCCACGGGCCCCCGCCCTGTCCTTTTAAGGCAGGTCTAAATTTTAATTAAAATACAGTCACCACTGCACCCTATGATTTCTCCCTTTCTCGTTTGTTTCGGGTCTCGAATGACTGGATATGGCAGTGAGGGGAGGAGCTATGTAGCATCTCTGCTGTGGGTGATCCTCTTGCAACTTCCTGTTGGGAAGGAGAATATCCCACAAGTAATGGATGATCCGTGGACTGGATACACTACAAGAGAAATACATTTATCAGGTAAGCATAAATTATGTTTTTCCATGCTAATGGTTTTAAATATTTTCACCATATTAATAAACAAAATATTTATTGGTTTATGAAAATAATTCAGATACGGCATGCAGTTTTTAAACAACTTTACTATTTGCTTGCATCATCAAATTTGCTTTGTTCTTTGTTGAAAGCAAACCTAGATAGGCTCATATGCAAATTTCTAAGCCCTTGAAGGCTGCCTCTTATCTCAGTGCATTTTGACAGTTTTTTCACATTTAGACACTGAGTAGTTCATGTGTGTTATATAGGTAACATTGTGTTTTACTCTCATGGAGTCAGCACTGATGGCTAAAATGCAAAGTCTGTCAAAAAACTGAAATAAGTATAATCCAAGAGGTAAAAAGTATAGCAATATAATATGTTGGTAGGCAAAACCGGGAAATGGTTAATAAAGGGATTAATCTATCTTTTTAAATAATAAAAATTCTGGAGTAGACTGTCCTTTTAATGACATTAACCACTACTTATATAAATGTCCCAGTGCAGCCCATAACTGTCTGATAACAGCAAAGGAGGGGAAACTTACTAAAATCCTTACGCCTAGATTACGAGTCTTGCATTAGCCTTAAAAAGCACGTCCCAATGCTGCTTTTTAACGGCCCGCTGGTATTACGAGTCTTGCAGGGTACAGGTGCACCGCTCACTTTTTTTCCGCAACTCGAGCATACCGCAAATCCACTTACGTAAATTGTGTATCCTATCTTTTCAATGGGACTTGCATAACGCCCGGTATTACAAGGTCTTGGAAAAAGTGAGCGGTACAACCTCTCCTAGTCAAGACTAATACCGCATTTAAAAAGTCAGTAGTAAAGAGTTTTATGGGCTAAAGCCGTAACATAAAACTCTTAACTAAAGTGCTAAAAAGTACACTAACACCCATAAACTACCTATTAACCCCCTAAACCGAGGCCCCCCCACATCGCAACACTATATTTAAAAAATTTTAACCCCTAATCTGCCTACCGGACATCGCGCCAGTTCAATAAATGTATTATACCCCTAAACTGCCGCACTCCCGCCTCGCAAACACTAGTTAAATATTATTAACCCCTAATCTGCGTCCCTAACATCGCCGACACCTACCTACATTTATTAACCCCCTAATCTGCTGACCCCAACTTCACCGCCACTATATTAAATTTATTAACCCAAAATCTAAGTCTAACCCTAACCCCACCTAACTTAAATATTATTTAAATAAATCAAAATAAAATTACTACATTTAATTAAATTATTCCTATTTATAAAACTAAATACTTACCTATAAAAAACATAATTTATGCTTACCTGATAAATTTATTTCTCTTGTAGTGTATCCAGCCCACGGATCATCCATTACTTGTGGGATATTCTCCTTCCCAACAGGAAGTTGCAAGAGGATCACCCACAGCAGAGCTGCTATATAGCTCCTCCCCTCACTGCCATATCCAGTCATTCGACCGAACAAAACGAGAAAGGAGAAACCATAGGGTTGCAGTGGTGACTGTAGTTTAATTAAAATTTAGACCTGCCTTAAAAGGACAGGGACGGGCCATGGACTGGATACACTACAAGAGAAATAAATTTATCAGGTAAGCATAAATTATGTTTTCTCTTGTTAAGTGTATCCAGTCCACGGATCATCCATTACTTGTGGGATACCAATACCAAAGCCTAAAGTACACAGATGATGGGAGGGGCAAGGCAGGAACTTAAACGGAAGGAACCACTGCTGTAGAAATTTGTAAAATTTTGAAAAGGTGTGAAGCGAAGACCAAGTCGCAGCCTTGCAAATCTGTTCAACAGAGGCCTCATTTTTAAAGGCCCAGGTGGAAGCCCACAGCTCTAGTAGAATGAGCTGTAATCCTTTCAGGGGGCTGCTGTCAGCAGTCTCATAGGCTAAGCGTATTATGCTCCGAAGCCAAAGGACAGAGAGGCTTGCCAAAGCTTTTTGACCTCTCCTCTGTCCAGAGTAACGACAAACAGGGCAGATGTTTGACGAAAATCTTAGTAGCCTGTAAGTAAAACTTCAAGGCACGGACTTACGTCCAGATTATGCAAAAGACGTTCCTTCTTTGAAGAAGGATTAGGACACAATGATGGAACAACAATCTCTTGATTGATATTCCTGTTAGAAACCACCTTAGGTAAAAACCCAGGTTTGGTACGCAGAACTACCTTGTCTGAATGAAAAATCAGATAAGGAGAATCACAATGTAAGGCAGATAACTCAGAGACTATTCAAGCCGAGGAAATAGCCATCAAAAACAGAACTTTCCAAGATAAAAGTTGATATCAATGGAATGAAGGGGTTCAAACGGAACTCCCTGAAGAACTTTAAGAACCAAGTTTAAGCTCCACGGGGGAGCAACAGTTTTAAACACAGGGTTAATCCTAACCAAAGCCTGACAAAATGCCCTGGACGCCTGGAACTTCTTGCCAGACGCTTGTGCAAAAGAATAGACAGAGCAGAAGATCTGTCCTTTTAAAGAACTAGCTGATAAGCCTTTGTCCAAACCCTCTTGGAGAAAGGACAATATCCTAGGAATCCTAACCTTACTCCATGAGTAACTCTTGGATTTCACACCAATAAAGATATTTACGCCATATCTTATGGTAGATTTTCCTGGTGACAGGCTTCCAAGCCTGTATTAAGGTATCAATGACTGACTCGGAGAAGCCACGCCTTGATAGAATCAAGCTTTCAATCTCCATGCAGTCAGTCTCAGAGAAATTAGATTTGGATGATTGAAAGGACCTTGTATTAGAAGGTCCTGCCTCAGAGGCAGAGTCCATGGTGGAAGAGATGACATGTCCACTAGGTCTGCATACCAGGTCCTGCGTGGCCACGCAGGCGCTATCAGAATCACAGATGCTCTCTCCTGTTTGATTTTGGCAATCAGTCGAGGGAGCAGAGGAACGGTGGAAACACATAGGCCAGGTTGAAGAACCAAGGAGCTGCTAGAGCATCTATCAGCGTTGCTCCCCGGTCCCCTAGACCTGGATCCGTAACAAGGAAGCTTGGCGTTCTGGCGAGACGCCATGAGATCCAGTTCTGGTTTGCCCCAACGATGGACCAGTTGAGCAAACACTCCGGAATGGAGTTCCCACTCCTCCGGATGAATTGTCTAACGACTTAGAAAATCCGCACTCCCAGTTCTCTACGCCTGGGATGTGGATCGCTGACAGGTGGCAAGAGTGAGACTCTGCCCAGCGAATTATCTTTGAGACTTCTAACATCGCTAGGGAACTCCTGGTTCCCCTTGA
Organism: Bombina bombina; assembly: GCF_027579735.1. Taxonomy (NCBI): domain Eukaryota; kingdom Metazoa; phylum Chordata; class Amphibia; order Anura; family Bombinatoridae; genus Bombina; species Bombina bombina. The sequence continues at coordinate 463,164,890 of NC_069503.1, forward strand.
TGGTTGATGTAAGCCACAGTCGTGATGTTGTCCGACTGAAATCTGATGAACCTCAGTGTTGCTAACTGAGGCCAAGCTAGAAGAGCATTGAATATTGCTCTTAACTCCAGAATATTTATTGGGAGGAGTTTTCTCCTCCTGAGTCCACGATCCCTGAGACCTTCAGGGGAGTTCCAGACTGCGCCCCAATCTAGAAGGCTGGCATCTGTTGTTACAATCGTCCAATCTGGCCTGCGAAAGGTCATACCCTTGGACAGATGGACCCGAGAAAAGCACCAGAGAAGAGAATCTCTGGTCTCTTGATCCAGATTTAGTAGAGGGGACAAATTGAGTAATCCCCATTCCACTGACTTAGCATGCATAATTGCAGCGGTCTGAGATGCAGGCGCGCAAATGGCACTATGTCTATTGCCCGCTACCATTAAGCCGATTACTTCCATGCACTGAGCCACTGACGGGCGTGGAATGGAATGAAGGGACACGGCAAGCATTTTAGAAGTTTTGATAACCTGGACTCCGTCAGTGTAAATTTTCATCTCTACAGAATCCATAAGAGTCCCTAGGAAGGAGACTCTTGTGAGTGGTGATAGAGAACTCTTTTCCACGTTCACTTTCCACCCATGCGACCTCAGAAATGCCAGAACTATCTCTGTATGAGACTTGGCAATTTGAAAGCTTGACGCATGTATCAGGATGTCGTCTAGATACAGAGCCATCGCTATGCCTCACGATCTTAGAACGCCAGAAGTGAGCCAGAACCTTTCTAAAAATTCTCGGGGCAGTGGCCACCACCGAAGGGAAGAGCTACAAATTGGTAATGCCTGTCTAGAAAGGCAAAACCTTAGGAAACGATGTAGATCTTTGTGAATCGGTATGTGAAGGTAGGCATCCTTTAAGTCCACTGTGGTCATGTACTGACCCTCTTGGATCATGGGTAGGATGGTCCGAATAGTTTCCATTTTGAATGATGGAAACTCTGAGGAATTTGTTTAAGATCTTTAGATCCAAGATTGGTCTGAAGGTTCCCTCTTTCTTGGGAACCAAAACAGATTTGAATAAAATCCCTGTCCTTGTTCCGTCCGCGGAACTGGATGGATCACTCCCATTTACTAGGAGGTCTTGCACACAGCTTAGAATGCCTCTTTCTTTATTGGTTTGCTGATAACCTTGAAAGATGAAATCTCCCTTGTGGAGAAGAAGCTTTGAAGTACAGAAGATATCCCTGAGATATGATCTCCAACGCCCAGGGATCCTGAACATCTCTTGCCCACGCCTGGGCGAAGAGAGAAAGTCTGCCCCCCCACTAGATCCGTTTCCAGATAGGGGGCCGTTCCTTCAGGCTGTCTTGGGGGCAGCAGCAGGCTTTCTGGCCTGCTTGCCCTTGTTCCCAGGACTGGTTAGGTTTCCAGGCCTGTCTGGAATGAGCAAACAATTCCCTCTTGTTTTGAAGCGGAGGAAGTTGATTCTGCTCCTGCCTTGAAATTTCGAAAGGCACGAAAATTAGACTGTTTGGCCTTTGATTTGGCCCTGTCCTGAGGAAGGGTATGACCCTTGCCTCCAGCAATGTGAGCAATAATTTCCTTCAAGCCAGGCTCGAATAAGGTCTGCCCTTGAAAGGAATGTTGAGTAATTTAGACTTTGAAGTCACGTCAGCTGACCAGGAATTTAAGCCATAGCGCCCTACGTGCCTGGATGGCGAATCCGGAATTCTTAGCCGTTAGTTTAGTTAAATGAACAATGGCATCAGAAACAAATGAGTTAGCTAGCTTAAGCGTTCTAAGCTTGTCAATAATTTCATTCAATGGAGCTGTCTGGATGGCCTCTTCCAGGGCCTCAACCAGAATGCCGCCACAGCAGTGACAGGCGCAATGCATGCAAGGGGCTGTAAAATAAAACCTCTTGTTGAATAAATATTTTCTTAAGGTAACCCTCCAATTTTGTTTCCATTGGATCGGAAAAGCACAACTGTCCTCAACCGGGATAGTGGTACGCTTTGCTAAAGTAGAAACTGTTCCTTAACCTTAGGGACCGTCACTGCCATAAGTCCCGTGTTAGTGGCGTCATTGAAAAACATTTTTCTAAATATAGGAGGTGGGGAAAAGGGCACACCGGGTCTATTCCCACTCCTTGCCTAATAATTTCTGTAAGCCTTTTAGGTTAGGAAAAACGTCAGTACACACCGGCACCGCATAGTATCTATCCAGCCTACACAATTTCTCTGGAATTGCAACTGTGTTACAGTCATTCAGAGCAGCTAATACCTCCCAAGCAATACACGGAGGCTTCTCAAGCTTAAATTTAAAATTAGAAATCTCTGAATCAGGTTTCCCGACGTCAGAGATGTCACCCACAGACTGAAGCTCTCCGTCCTCATGTTCTGCATACTGTGACGCAGTATCAGACATGGCTCTAACAGCATTTGCGCGTCTGTATCTCTCCTAAACCCCCAGAGCTATCGTGCTATGCCTCTTAATTCAGGCAAATCTAGATAATACCTCTGACAGTGGTATTATTCCATGATTGCAGCCATGTCCTGCAAGGTAATCGCTATGGGCGTCCCTGAAGTAATTGGCGCCGTTATTAGCCGTGCGTCCCCTGAGCGGGAGGCGAAGGGTCTGACACATGGGGAGATGTTAGTCGGCATAACTTCCCCCTCGAAGAACCCTCTGGTGATAATTCTTTTATAGATAAAGACTGATCTTTACTGTTTAAGGTGAAATCAATACATTTAGTACACATTCTCCTATGGGGCTCCACCATGGCTTTCAAACATAATGAACAAGACATGTTTTTAAAACAGGACTATCAATGAGACTAGCAAGCTTGGAAAAACACTTTAAAAACTAGTATACAAGCAATATAAAAAAACGTTACTGCGCCTTTAAGAAAACAAATCTTTCCCAAATTTGAAATAACAGTGAAAAAATGCAGTTACCACTAACGAATTTTTACAGTGTATGTAGTAAGTTAGCAAAGCCATTGCCACCCACTTGCAAATGGATGATTAACCCCTTAATTCAAAAACGGAATAACAAATGACAAAAACGTTTTTTAAAACAGTCACAACAACTGCACAGCTCTACTGTGGCTTTTTACCTCCCTCAATACGACTTTTGAAGCCTTTTGAGCCCCTTCAGAGAAGTCAGGATCATGCAGGAAGAAGCTGGATGTCTGTGTCTGTAATTTTTGCTGTGCAAAAAAAACGCTAAAATAGGCCCCTCCCACTCATATTACAACAGTGGGAAGCCTCAGGGAACTGTTTCTAGGCAAAATTCAAGCCAGCCATGTGGAAAAAACTAGGCCCCAATAAGTTTTATCACCAAACATATGTAAAAAACGATTAAACATGCCAGCAAACGTTTTAAAATACACTTTTATAAGAGTATGTATCTCTATTAATAAGCCTGATACCAGTCGCTATCACTGCATTTAAGGCTTTACTTACATTACTTCGGTATCAGTAGCATTTTCTAGCAAATTCCATCCCTAGAAAAATATTTTAACTGCACATACCTTATTACAGGAAAACCTGCATGCTATTCCCCCTCTGAAGTTACCTCACTCCTCAGAATATGTGAGAACAGCAAAGGATCTTAGTTACTTCTGCTAAGATCATAGAAAACGCAGGCAGATTCTTCTTCTAAATACTGCCTGAGATAAACAGTACACTCCGGTACCATTTAAAAATAACAAACTTTTGATTGAAGAAATAAACTAAGTATAAAACACCACAGTCCTCTTACGACCTCCATCTTAGTTGAGAGTTGCAAGAGAATAACTGGATATGGCAGTGAGGGGAGGAGCTATATAGCAGCTCTGCTGTGGGTGATCCTCTTGCAACTTCCTGTTGGGAAGGAGAATATCCCACAAGTAATGGATGATCCGTGGACTGGATACACTTAACAAGAGAAATAGCTACAATATAACTAATAGTTACATTTGTATCTAGCTTAGGGTTTATTTTTATTTTACAGGCAAGTTTGTATTTATTTTAACTAGGTAGAATAGTTATTAAATAGTTATTAACTATTTAATAGCTACCTAGTTAAAATAAAGACAAATATACCTGTAAAATAAAACCTAACCTAAGTTACAATTACACCTAACACTACACTATAATTAAATAAATACCTACAATACTGCAATTAATTACAATTAAATTAAATAAACTAAATTAAGGGGAAAAAACACTAAATTACAGAAAATAATAAAATAATTACAAGTTTTTTAAACTAATTACACCTAATCTAATCCCCCTAATAAAATAAAAAAGCCCCCCAAAATAACAAAAATCCCTACCCTACACTAAATTACAAATAGCCCTTAAAAGGGCTTTTTGCTGGGCATTGCCCCAAAATAATCTGATCTTTTACCTGAAAAAAAGACTATACCCCCCAACATTACAACCCACTACCCACACACCCAACCCTACGCTAAAACCCACCCAATCCCCCCTTAATAAAACTTAACACTACCCCCTTGAAGATCACCCTACCTTGAGACGTCTTCACCCAACCGGGCAGAAGTGGTCCTCCAGACGGTCCGAAGTCTTCATCCTATCCGGGCAGAAGAGGTCCTCCAGATGGGCAGAAGTTTTCATCCAGGCAGCATCTTCTATCTTCATCGGAGCAGGTCCATCTTCAAGACATCCGACGTGGAGCATCCTCTTCTTTTGATGGCAACTGGAACAATGACGGGTCTTTTAAATGACATCATCCAAGATGGTGTCCCTTCAATTCCGATTGGCTGATAGAATTCTATCAGCCAATCGGAATAAAGGTAGAAAAAATCCTATTGGCTGATCCAATCAGCAAATAGGATTGACTTTGCATTCTATTGGCTGTTCCAATCAGCCAATAGTATGCAAGCTCAATCCTATTGATTGTTCTAATCAGCCAATAGGACTGAACTTCAATAGAGTAGGGTTGGGTGTTGGGGGGGTATTGTCTTTTTTTTTACAGGTAAAAGAGCTGATTATTTTGGGGCAATGCTCCGCAAAAAGCCCTTTTAAGGGTTATTTGTAATTTAGTATAGGGTAGGGATTTTTATTATTTTGGGGGGCTTTTTTTATTTTATTAGGGGGATTAGATTAGGTGTAATTAGTTTTAAAAACTTGTAATTATTTTATTATTTTCTGTAATTTAGTGTTTTTTTTCCGTAATTTAGTTTATTTAATTTAATTGTAAACTGTGCGTTAGCACCGCACACCATTACCGACAAAAACTCGTAATCTAGCCGTTCATTTTTAAACATTGAAAACAACAAAAAACAAAAAATTGCCAAATTTATTTATTTAGATTTACTAATACAGTATATGGGTCTAGGTCTACTAGTGTTTAATTAAAATGTCCATAGAAAAATGTATTACAAGTATCTGAAAATACCTTGGGGCCATTTTAACAAATCCTTTTTTTTATTTTCTCTGTTATAGTTTTTGATGGACTCTCTTTAGTTTGCAGGGGCGCCATATGGTTAGTGTGAAATCAAATGTGACATTCATAGAGGCAAAAATTACAACCACAACACTTGGAACATGCTACCAAAACAGGTTTTGTAAATGTTTGTACTTGTAAAATATTTGCATGTCTGTTTTATAAGGGTAGGAGTTATTCCAGGATAGGACAAGAACCATCTCAGTAACCACATAGATGCAAACAAGTGGCTGGCAGTGGCCATCCTAAAGGTGTGCTCAGAGTTTTTCACATAAAACTTGTTCAAGCACGTGGAATTCAAAAATACTCTGTTGCTCCTGTGAAGTATCTTGTCTTGAAGTTGAGTCTCGCTATTTAAAAAGTGACAAAGTCTTGTTTTTATTTTTATTTTATTTCTCTTGAACATTTGTGAAGTTTTCTTTGTGCATATGTTTGTAAATGTGTTAGAGAGGAATACTTTATAGTTGGCTTGTTTTTTTGTTTAGTAATGATTTAAAGGTATTTTTGTAATCCTGGTATCCTTAACAGTGGAACTTGTTCTAATATTTGCAAGATAGATGAGGCTCCACAAATTATAGTTGAGCTGAAATTGCAACTTACAGTTGCGACAAGGTGCATTTACAAATCTCTTTCAGTGTTCTCCGCAGGACCTTTTCAATGGGGGCACCACACGACTGATTTTACTGACCATCCAGCTAAAATTTTTAGCCAAGAATAAGATAAAATTAGCTAATATGCACCAAGATTACAAGTTATGCGCTAAACCGGGTGCATAAATAACGCAAAAAAACAAGCGGTATCGCACTCTCCATAGCGCTGCCATTACAAGTTACTGAAAAAACGTCTTTTGTTGTGCGGTATGGTGCGTTAAGCTCCATACCACACAAAACTCAAGGCCTGACTTGATATGCTCATGCAAATTTTCACCCATAGATATCCATGGAGAGAAAGTGTTCGAAAAAAACTAGCACCTGCGATTGAGGAATGGTGATCGCCGTAACGCAATCCCCATTAAAGTTAATGGGGAAAAGAAAGTTATGTAAAAATCTAACATAAACCCCTAGTCTTAATACCCCTAATCCGCCGCCATTGCCTACACTAAATAAATAAAGTGATTAACCCCTAAACCACCATCCCCCCGCATCGCTAACACCTAAATAAACCTATTAAACCCCTAAACCGCAGCCCCTCCACATCGCTACTACTATATTAAACCTATTAACCCCTATACTGCCGGCCCCCCAAATCAATACTACTATAATAAACCTATTGACCCCTAAACTACTGGCCCCCCACATTGCTACTATTATAATAAACCTATTAACCCCTAAACCGCCGGGCCCACATCGCTACTACTATAATAAACATATTAACTAGTGATGTCGCAAATTGTTCGCCGGCGAATAGTTCCCGGCGAACATAGCTTGTTCGCGTTCGCAGCGGCGGGCGAACATATGCAATGTTCGATCCGCCCCTATTCGTTATCATTGAGTAAACTTTGACCCTGTATCTCACAGTCTGCAGACACATTCCAGTCAATCAGCAGCAGACACTCCCTCCCAGACCCTCCCAGCTCCTGGGCAGCAGCCATTTTAGATTCATTCTGATCCTGCATTGTTAGTGAGAGGAGGGAGAGTGTAGCTGCTGCTGATTTTTTAGGGAAATTGATAGCTAGGCTAGTGTATTCAGTGTCCACTACAGTCCTGAAGGACTCATCTGATCTCTGCTGTTTGGACAGCACCCCAAAAAGCCCTTTTTAGGGCTAGAACATCAGTCTTTTTTTTTTTTTTGCCTGTGTAATTTTGACTGTGAAACATCAGTCTGCTAGTGTAATCTAAGTGCAGTTGCCTGCCTGCAGTGCCACCACTCATATCTGTTGTAACAGTAGTGTAAATTTAAAAAAAAAAAAACTTTTTTGACTGTGAAACA